>NC_056601.1:16159303-16459303 GCF_018340385.1 Cyprinus carpio
TTGCAAATTACCTTTTTTGTTCATTGTCTGTCGTTTCGAAGATTACATTACATACGTTTTTCTTTAGTTTTAATTTGCCTAACTATCGATCTGACCCTGTAGACACCATAATCACACTCTGTCTCTCTCTCACTCTGTTTTTTTTTTTTTTTTTTTTTTTACTTAAGGCTGGCATTAATCAATATTCTATAGAACAGATGATTGGGGAGAAAGGAGGTGCGCTCACTCTATTGGTTAGTAAGGCTGCCACTCAAGGCTGGCAGTCATGCATATGCTCTGGAACAGAGTACTATCACGTCCACATTGCAGGCTTTTGCAATTAGCAAATCGCAACTTCTCAAATCGTGATTGTGATTCAATTTCGATTAATCACACAGCCCTAGCGGGGACCCAACGCTCATGATAATCGGAAGAGGAATTGGTTGTGTTTTATTTTTCTCGCTATAACAGCGATAAGTTGTGCGGGCGCTAACTCAACAGGCCCAGGGTTTACAACAGTATTCACCACAAACACATTGCCATTGGCACCCAGAAGTGAACAGGGTGCTTGGAGGCACAAATGAAGCTACTTGGGGGGTGGTCCAGTGATGCCGAGACTTTGACCCCTCCTCTTCCTGTCCCGTGGATCAAGTTGACACCGTAGGCACCGAGTCCAGCACTATCTTGGGCCTTGGGGCTAAGGGAATTGGTAGCATCTAGCCAAGCGGAAGCGATGCTGGGATTCAGGCTTAGAGACTGGCGGTGCAGCTGATGAGTCGGGCTTCGCAGGCTGCAGAGTCAGAACCGTCTTGGAGCAACTGGCTGCAGTCGCAGAGCTGGAGCGTTTTGGCAAGAAGTGTCACATTGCCTCGGATGACTTCTGTGCAGCAGTGAAGCGCTCTGCAAACCCTTCAACCGCAGGTCCAAACAGGCTAGAGGGGGAGACCAGAGAGTTGAGGAAAGGGACCTTATCTGCATCCTTGATCTCTGTGAGAGTCAACATTAGGTGATGTTCCAGCACCACAAGGCTGACAATGGATCTACCGATCGCCTGAGCCGTCATCTTTGTGGTGCGTAAAGCCAGGTCGGTCATGCTGCGTAGCTCTTTGAAAGCCGCCGGGTCCAGTCGTAGACTCGTCCATTTTCTGGATAAGTTTGGCCTGAAGGACCCAGGGGACTTCCATGGAGTGAAGCACTGAGGCTGCTTGTCCAGCAGGCGAGTAGGCCTTTCCAGCGAGCGCTGAAGCTGTCCTGCATGGCCTGGATGGGCAGACGGCCTTTGCCTTTCAACTGATGGCTGTGGGTGGGCAGAGATGCGCGGCCACTGACTCATCCAGGGGAGGCAATTTATCATACACCTTTTCTTTGGTGCTGTCGACTGTAGTGAGGGCAGACGAAGAAGAGGCACGCAGGCGGGCCGAGTAGGGTGCGGGCAAAGATCTGGTGATCTCTTCATGGACTACTGGAAAGAATGAAGAAGCTCGTGGTAGAGGGGCTTGACGGCACCCTGGCAAGAACCATTCATCCAGACGGTTGCGGATGGGCTCCTCCGGTAGAGACCAATCCAAACCCAGCTCTTGGACAGCCTTAGATAGGACGCAGAAAAGTTTGGCGTACATGCCTGTGCTGGCAGCGCTGGGCTCTGCAGCCTGCAGGGGGGCAGTGTCGAAAGATGAACCCGACAGCTCCTCCGCATCTGAGGAAGCCAGAGACACACTGCTGTCCATGGCGTCACACTCGCTCCCACCTAACAAAACCAAATCGCTTGCAGCCGCAGAGGGATGCTGGTCCGGTAAGAGAAGAGGACAGAAGAAACCTCTCTATGTGGAGAGAGTGAGGCATGTGGGGGCTCAGCCGGCGTGGGCTCACTCATCACCAGGTGCTGAGATACTCTGCCCCACTGCTTTTTCCTTACAGGGTCCTAGGAAAGAAAACTATCCGCAAGCGCACAGAGGAGAGACTATCCTCACAATGAGGACATTCAGTCTCGGTCTGTACAGCTTCAGCATGGGCAGCTGGAAAATGTGCTCTTTATAGTCGCCGGATAGTGGCAGGGAACCAGAAAACCATGCTGCTACAGATGCCGAAGGCAGCTGAAGTGCAGTGAAGTCAGCCGAGCAGAGAGTGGTCTTGATCTTATGCGAGGCTTGTTCACAGCGAAGGCTTCAAGTCTCGTATTGCAAAGATCAGAGTTCCGCTGCCAAGCCATTAGTTAGTTTTTAATACAATGCATGAACCAATGGCCATGCAGTTACACTGCGTGATTGAAAAAAGCTTTAGTATTCGGAGAGCAGACGCAGTACGAGTCAGTATCAATAGGGAACTAATGTTCCACCCACGAAAAAAAAAATAAAAAATTCATACAGGTTTGGAACAGCATTAATACATTTTCATAATGATTTTCATTTTTGAGAGCAATAACACTTAAACAAAATTTGGTATACCATTGTTGTCAGATGAAAATAAAATTTTAAGTCCCTTTCAAGCCAAACAGCTTTATGTTGGCCAACAAGACAAATCCACGCAACCAATATGAAATTGATGCAAAATCTGCGTTGGAAAATTTTATGTGAAATTTCGAACTGTGTAGATTTCTATTGATGATTATATTTTTGTCTGCAGAATTTGCTTAATAATGGTAAATTTACAAAAAAAAAAAAAAAAAAAAAAAAATAAATTTACAAAAAAAAAAAAAAAAAAAAAAAAATATATATATATATATATATATATATATATATATATATATATATATATATATATCTAAATTTACACAAAAGTCCAACTGAAACGGTTTATGGTGACAGTCAGCAACAGATGTGCATCTTGTTCACAATATGAAAGGAACACCCATGAACGTGAAGACAGAAGGGCTGGAGCGTTTTATTGAAAGCTTAGAACCAGATAAAACAACAAGGCAGGGGAGAAGAGTCTGAGCACTCTTGAAAGCAGCTCCGCTCACAGAGATCAGTGGGCTTGAGAGTGAGTGCTGGCCAGGTGCGATAACAAACATCAATATACATGATACTGAGTGTGTGTGTATGTGTGTGCAACCAAAATAAAAACAAAAACCTTATATTACTGGAATATGTGTGTGTGTGCAAATGTGTATGCACATTGGCAAATGTGCAAAACTATCAAAATTTATAAAAAGCGAGAAAATACTGTACATCAACAGTGGATTAATCAAATTCAATTGCGAGTGAGCGATCAGAATAGTAGAATTTGAAAAGAGACTGGGTGATGTATCATAAGCAGTTGAGATTCTGCAGCAGATTTTGAGATGCTCTATGCATCAAGTCATGGTGAGAAGACAGAATAACACAACAAGAACGATGTGACATCAGAAAAGATCTTGAGGAGGTGTGAAGAAACAGGTAAGGGAAAAGCTCTGAAACAGACCTGTGAATTTCATGCAGGGAAGGTCACACATGCCTAAACTGACAACAGTAGAAGGAAGTGCAACAAAAAGTGATACAGGAGCCAAATGAGGGGAGCACAACAATTACCATATAGATATATCCCACCTGCTGAAGTCGGATCCTCACCATCTGCTGCTGTAGAGGGATATGAAGGAATTGGAGGGGAGGAAGGAGAAAAAAAGAGGGAGACATGGTCAATCCTCTGTCACATATCCTCTCTTGTAACAAAAAAAGCTATTTGCAGTTTAACAGGTGGTGCATTTGAGTCACACAAAAATATTATAATAAAACATAAAAACAACAAAAGACAGCTATGCTCTTCTTTAACCCTCACACTACATTGGCTACACATACACAGTCAGTGTTTGTGACTGACAACCATATATATATAGATATATATATATATATATATATATATATATATATATATATATCATACAGTAGTCTTCAGTGTATGTGACCCTGGACCACAAAACCAATCATTGTATGTGACCCTGGACCACAAAACCAGTCATAAAGGTCAATTTTTTGAAAATGAGATTTACAAAATATGAAAGCTAAATAAATAAGCTTTCCATTGATGTATGGTTTGTATAGGATAGGACAATATTTGGCTGAGATACAACTATTTGACAATCTATAATCAGAAGGTGCAAAAAAAAAAAAAAAAAAAAAAAATTCTAAATATTGGGAAATTCACCTTTAAAGTTGTCTTAGCAATAAATTACTCATCAAAAATTAAGTTTTGATATATTAACGTTAGGAAATTTACAAAATATCTTCATAGAATATGATCTTTACTTAATATCCTAATGATTTTTTGCATTAACAAAAATCCATAATTTTGACCCATACAGTATTGTTGGCTATTGCTTCAAATATACCTGTGCTTCTTATAAATGGTTTTGAGGTCCAGAAGGATATATTTAGAAATGAGATTTCCATTTTTCATAACCCTAGAGAGTCTGATGGGCCTTATACTGTACATCAGTGACTGACAGCAAAAGAATAACCCAGGAAGCCCATACCTATTTCATACGTATATCAATGACATGACACAGTCAGTTGCCATTCTGTTCATACAGCACACATCAATTGAACTCACTCTCAAAATCCATTTGAAACATCTGAAAACGTGCAGAATATAAAAGGAATATAATCCGGCTGTCATTTCCTTTCATACTCATTACTCATTTTAATCCCTCCCAACCGGCTGGGCCAGCTGACTGCTGCTGCTGTATGAATGTAGCCAACGACCGTTCTCGTAATCGCCTGAAGGTCGGGCTCTTTGGAATTAGGACAGTCTCACAGGGCAAGATTTAATACAATATCTAAACTTTGCTGTTGCGTCTGACCCTGCCGCTCACTCAGCCGAAGCCCAACGTTGTATTTATCATTCAGAAGCAGCTCTCAGATTATCCTGCTGAGCATGCATGCATTTGACTGTTAATCGCTGTGCTCTGGGCCTTAAAGGCATGGATGAACCCAACCTGTCTCCAGCCATTATCATTGACCTCCATCAACCTGATCACGTTACAACAGGAAGACTCCCGGCACCCTTTTCTTTTACTTCTCTTTCACTCTATCTTCATCCTATTCATATCCCTGAAAAAGGAGCTCTTCTTGGGTCCTGATGGTATCATAACTGAGGCTAAGTTATCCTCACTGGCTGGTTATGATGAATTGTTTGGGTTTTTGTGTTGTTGGTAGCAACTGGAGGTTAACTCTCTTTAAAGGAACCTTAATAGTCTGTATCATTAGACATCTAACTGGTTTGTTCAAGGGCCAATCTGGAATAAGCATCCAGTAAAAAAAAATAAATAAAAAAAAACTGGCTCAAAACATATACAACATACAAGTGTTTACAAGTACACAGGTTAAAATCTATACATGTATTATATATATATATTATAAGTAATTTAGTATTATATATATATATATCCGAATACATATATATATATATATATATATATATATACAAACCCGATTCCAAAAAACTTGACACTGTACAAATTGTGAGTAAAAAAGGGATGGAATAATTAACAAATCTTATAAACTTATATATTAATCACAATAGAATATAGATAACATATCAAATGTTGAAAGTGAGACATTTTGAAATGTCATGCCAAATAGTGGCTCATTTTGGATTTCATGAGAGCTATACATTCTAGAAAAGTTGGGACAGGTAGCAATAAGAGGCCGGAAAAGTTAAATGTACATATAAGGAACAGCTGGAAGACCAATTTGCAACTTATTAGGTCAACTGGCAACATGATTGGGTATAAAAAGAGCCTCTCAGAGTGGCAGTGTCTCTCAGAAGTCAAGATTGGCAGAGGATCACCAATTCCCCCAATGCTGCGGTGAAAATTAGTGGAGCAACATCAGAAAGGAGTTTCTCAGAGAAAAATTGCAAAGAGTTTGAAGTTATCATCATCTACAGGGCATAATATCATCCAAAGATTCAGAGAATCTGGAGCAATCTCTGTGCGTAAGGGTCAAGGCCGGAAAACCATACTGGATGCCCGTGATCTTCGGGCCCTTAGACGGCACTGCATCACATACAGGAATGCTAATGTAATGGAAATCACAACATGGGCTCAGGAATATTTCCAGAAAACATTGTCGGTGAACACAATCCACAGTGCCATTTGCCGTTGCCAGCTAAAACTCTATAGGTCAAAAAAGAAGCCATATCTAAACATTATCCAGAAGCGCAGGCATTTTCTCCAAGGCTCATTTAAAATGGACTGTGGCAAAGTGGAAAACTGTTCTGTGGTCAGACGAACCAAAATTTGAAGTTCTTTTTGGAAAACTGGGACGCCATGTCATCCGGACTAAAGAGGACAAGGACAACCAAAGTTGTTATCAGTGCTCAGTTCAGAAGCCTGCATCTCTGATGGTATGGGGTTGCATGAGTGCGTGTGGCATGGGCAGCTTACACATCTGGAAAGGCAACATCAATGCTGAAAGGTATATCCAAGTTCTAGAACAACATATGCTCCCATCCAGACGTCATCTCTTTCAGGGAAGACCTTGCACTTTCCAACATGACAATGCCAGACCACGTACTGCATCAATTACAACATCATGGCTGCCTAGAAGAAGGATCCGGGTACTGAAATGGCCAGCCTGCAGTCCAGATCTTTCAACCATAGAAAACATTTGGCACATCATAAAGAGGAAGATGTGACAAAGAAGACCTAAGACAGTTGAGCAACTAGAAGCCTGTATTAGACAAGAATGGGACAACATTCCTATTCCTAAACTTGAGCAACTTGTCTCCTCAGTCCCCAGACATTTGTAGACTGTTATAAAAAGAAGAGGGGATGCCAGTGGTAAACATGGCTTTGTATATATATATATATATATACACACACACACACACACACACACACACACACACACACACACATATATATATATGTATTTTTTTTTTTTTTAAGAAACATATGTTATGTTTATAGATAAAATATATTTATATATAATATGAATATAAAGTAATACATGTATATACATGTAAATACTTTCAAAATATATACTGTATGTGTATATATTTATATATACATAATAATTATACTAAGTACACACACATACATTATGTAAACAAAAACTTTTATTTTGGATGCGATTAATTGTGATTAATTGTTTGACAGCACTAATATATATATATATATATATATATATAGATATATATATATATATATATATATATATAGATATATATATATATATATATATACAATAAATTCATATATACATATAAGAAAATATGAATTTTACCGTACCGTATAAGGATACATGTACTAAACTGTGGCACATACAAAGTTCATTTTCTGCCCTGTGTAATCTCCTGTCATGTCCAATAATATATACAAAATCTATATCAATTTGATATTGAACTTCACTTCCTTTGGTATTTTCATACAGATGTGTTACCATGTAGAATGTCACAGCCCCAATAATCCATGTAAACAAGCTGAAGACAGAGAAAGAGAGAGAGTTGGATGAACTAACCCAGCAACAGCACAGCTACTCGGGTGAGTGCCAATGTCTGCTCCTCTATAACATTCATAAGAGTCATTATCTGAGCCAAGACAGAAGTTTAACTACAAAGACATGCACAGACACAATACACAAACCTTTTCCTGGCAAGTACAAACACACATGCACATCCAGGGCACAAAGTACGCCTTTTACTGTATGTTAATAAAACAATTGAAAGGCACAAGAACACACACTGCTTAAGAATATACACCATTTATAGCCATAAAACAGCTGTGTTTTACAGAGCTGCAAGAACACAAATACAACATCACATATCCAAGCTCTTGACTCCATCCACTGTGAACTGTATCTTGTTGTGGTTTTCTACTGTCTTGCCGCTCTATCTTTCTCTTACAGAGCATAATGACAGCTCACAGACATAAAAGGGCCAGTCCCCATGCTACATCTTCCCAATTTCTTGCTCCCCCTCTTTCTGCTGGGTCTGGTTTCTAGAACCTTCGTTGAGTTTTATATTATCTGCTCTCTGAAACGTACTGCTGCACACTAGGGATTTGGCCTGGAGCCACAAACATGAAAAACAAGGTTGTTGAGTTGCATGTGTGGGGGCGGGTGGGGGTATTTGGTGAAGAAAAAAAAAAGCATCACAGATGTGCTCGGTCTCAAACAGAGGTTGCATTAAGTGAACATTTTCTGTCATTTCTGGAATTTTGTTTTAGCAGTGACAGAAAATTCTGAAGGCCATCTGTCACTTTGAGAGATTACACTAAGGGGTGATCTATTGTAAATTATTACTGTAATTCCCAACCCTATCTATTGGTTGTACTAGTAGTAGTTACTACTAGTAGTAAAGCGAAAAAGATGATCAGTTCACTTGCACTTTGTGCTGCTGCTTCGCTTGATCTGAGGCGCTACAGCGATCTATCACGCCACAGTATTTATTGTTTAAATTTCATAATAAAATGGACATAATTTGAAATCTGAGACTTTGTTTCATATCAAAATTAACAACGCACAAAACTTAGCCTATTGTGATTTATTGGATTGGAGGTGCAATATATGTACTGCTCATTTATCAACTGAAAACAGCATCGACTGGGATTTAAGAATCGACACTGGTTCATAAAAATTAGAATCTATTAAAATAGAGAAACTTTTTTTTTCTTTCACCCAGCCCTAAGCAAATTTTGTTGTTTGTAGTTGCCTCCGCTGTCACTGCGGGATGTGGTGTTGAACACAAGTGAAGCACAGTCTCTGTTCATCAGTTCTCTTCATAAATAAATAAATGCATAAGCCTATATGCTTGTCCTGTAGGTTCATTATTAAAAATGAGAATGTGAACAAAAATAAAAGCAATTAAATGTGTTATTATAATTAAAATATGATGGGTAATAAAAGATTATAATGGAATTTGATAATACCCTTATATTCTTTAAAATTCCCTTGAGTATCCATGCAAATATCATGATTACAATATGGCAACCATTTAACACTAGGGATGGGAAAGATGGTCGACAAGTCACTGCAAAAACATCTAATTGATTAGTAAGATCGACTGGTTTATCTAGAGCTGTCTAGTAACTGTCAAAACACAAACACCTGCTCTATAACCTTCAACGCATCAGTTTTCCAATAAATTCAAAGTCCTGACCAATATTTTTAAAGAAAATTACTCTGATATTTTCAGCAGGCTATAGACATCTGGGTGAGCACTCAGGATTATCTTAATGGCAGATTTTCAAAAGTATATGAACTTCATTGCATGGACTCTAAACATGACATCCTTGATTGAATGATTTATTGCCTGCATGCCGGTCTGTTATTGTAGGGACACTGTTTTTACATTTGCACACCGCTAAACAGGACGCTGAGCGAAACGAACTGTTATCGAAAGCTTTAAATGATAATCAGATGGCCTATTGGGCGGTCCTTGGTCAATGAAAGCTGCTATGGAGTTGAGACATTCTGTCATCATTCTTAAGGAATGGCTACGTGAGACTAGGTAGACCATAATTATACAGGATTTTGTAAATTTGTAGTTGAGCATATTCCTATTCAGGACCAGGGTATTATCATCTGATATCATCTCTGTATCACAGCACTACGCTTTTATCATAGCATTTTGTATCACTGTGAAAATGTTGTGCTTCCACTGGAACACCATAGACACTGATATAAATCAGCAGACGCTGGAGCATCTTTTACATCTGAGTAAAGAATTAGGCAGCATCTTCTCCTTAAGCAGCTCAAACAGCATAAGAGCCAAACTGTGGCACCGAACAGTCTCGAACACAGTCTCGCTAAACTGATTACAGGAAGAAAGACATTGCTGCCAGACATCATATACTCATTCAATTAGTGCTGGAACTGATGTGCAGTATCTGTTCCACCCCATCCTTCTGACACTTTGATTAATTATGTGTAACTATAGTAAGATACATAAAAGCTAATTCTTCCTTTTAATTAAAAAAAAAATAATAATAAAATAAAATTAATTTAGAAAATAAAATCTGATAATCGGCTTTTTATGCAGCCTGCTGTAGATCCCTTGGGTCTAAGAGAGAATTAAAAATCTGAGCTATTATATAATTACTGTGAAATGGTAGTTAGCCAGAATCGTTGTTAGCAGCCATCATTATTTTCATCCCAGGCATGTTACTGTCGAGAGGCACCTTGCTTTACAAATCAACTCTTTCAAGATGTAGCGAGAGAAATTTATGTTTATATCGTTCCCTTAATTAAAAATGTGAGAGAAAAACTTCATTGAAAAGATGAAAGAAGAGGAGGTCATAGAGAGTTACTCCTGAATGGCAGAAACTGAACATGGATGTAGATTTATACAAAACTGCACATAAACAAGACGCAACTCAGTCATCAATTAACCGCCAGTTATTAGACTCCAAACACGTCAGTACAGTGTTTCGTAACATTGGAATTTTGTTTAAGGTAATTAACATCAAAGAGAAACTAACAATATAAAAATTATTGAGGTGTAAAACTCTTACTTGGACAAAGACTAGAAATGTGTTCGAATAACACGTTTTTAGCAGGCAACAAAACAGCCTATCCCTTTCTATAATATTTGTGCTATTGGAGGGATAAACCAATTTTATGGCTCTGAGCATTCCAAGTAATCTGAATAATATTTTTTTTTTCTTTAAATACAGCTGTCTAACAGTACAACAGCATTGAGCAACCAACATTTCAACATAAAAAAATTACAAAAATTTTGTTAATGTATGAAAAAAAAAAAAACAAGCAAAAAAAAAAAAAAAACATCAAAAATAAACCCCCACGATCAGATATGCACTACAGAAAAACTATATATCTTTTAAGCGGTTGCCATAAATACCTTTACTTTTCTGTGTGTATGCAATATGACGCTAGTTTTATTCAAATCAAACAATCAAATGCTCATGAAGTGACTCTCAGAGCAGTTCTGGAGATGTTGTTCATGTATTTACATCCTCATTTAGTGAAACTGCAGATGCTGAAATCACTGCAAGCATCTTGCACGCTTCAGTATGTGCAGTAAATGAAACCACGCGTCTGTGCCGTTCATTAACAGACATGCAAGATTCATATTTAAATGGACTTTTGTAGCTTAATATTTACAGATACTAGTCCATATCGTGATTTGATTTAAGTGTAATGACCTTCTTTTGATTAATTATTCAAAATTTGACAAATTCCCTGACATTTCACGTTATTTCATTTTTATGACTGGATTCCGCAATTCGGTCTGTGTTTTCTGCATCAAGAAAATCATACAGCCCCATATATATATATATTTTTAAGGAATAATCAACATAATTTTCAACAATATATATATATAGGGCTTTATGATTTTCGCAATGCGGTGATTTCAGTGCATGATTTCAGCATCTGCCGTTTCACTAAGTGAGGACGTAAATACATGAACAACATCTCCAGAACTGCTCTGCTTCATAAGCATTTGATCGTTTGATTTGAATAAAGCATCATATCGTATACACACAGAAAAGTAAAGGTATTCATGGCAACCGGTCAAAAGAAAAAGTCCGGTATGATTTGAAGACATTGTGCCTATTACTATCTTTCTGTAAAATGTAGCCTACTTAGACTACTGGTGAGAGTGATTTCATCAAGTACAACATGTTCCTGGATCAACATCCTTGTTGACCTGGAACAACATTCCAATTAACCAATCAGAACTGAGATATAACTTTTCAGGAAACTTTTCAGAACTTTTCAGGCTTACAATCAGGGTTAGGTGTTTCTACACCCTTGTTCATCAGCTATCATTTCCCACTGATTTTAGGAATAAATTATGGGTAGGGTTAGGTTTAGGGGTAGGGATTGGGTTAAGTCTATTTTTTTGGACAAAAATGTTGATCCAGGATCATCAAAGATGTTGATCCAGGAACATGTCTTACTTGGCAAAATCATGGCGACCATAACCTACTACTACTATTACTACTACTACTAAAATGAAACAAACATTATTTTTTAAGGAATAATCAACAATATTTCTTCCATGTTTTAATTTTAATAGTAAATCCCCTTTGTTTGCCAAAAAATAAATTTCAAAAAATAAAAAAAAAATAAAATAAAAATGAATTTATGTTTAATGTTTTATGCCTTCATTTAATAAACAGAAAAATTTAAATACACAACACATAATTTCTGAGAAAAAAATAATTCATAAGGCTACTTTAAGGAAAAAAAATAACTAAATTAAGTTGTTTTATGCATTCAAATAATTAGACACGCTAAAACACAGAATTTGTTAACAATAAATAATACGGTGATAAAAAAATGAAGTTAAACATTTAATAAACTGATGTGAAATTGTATAAGTTTCGTCATTTTAATTAATTAGACATGCTTTTTAATTAATTAATGTAATTTAACTATTAAAAATTAGTCATGAAAAATTAAAACAGGAAAAAAAAAACACACACACACATAATCTTTATCTTACAAAGCCAGACATGCACATTATCTCAGCACACAGACAGCCCTAAGCCATCACGTCCAGCCACTGACTGCTACGTTTATGATGTTTGTTGTTTTGTTAAGCACTCCTTTATCACAATCTGACGCTACAACTATGAAACGCATTCCTAAATGAACATTTCTAAAGAGCTAGTTAGAAAACACAGCCACAGGCAAATTTGATCAATCCCTTTGAGGATTTTATCAGTTCAAAACCGCATTTTCTAAAGTGGATGTGTGTCAATAGTAGACATCCCATACTTTGAGTCTATAATGCACAGACAGTTTATTACAGCTGTTTAAATGAGCGCAATGAGTCATAGTGCTATAATACATGGTCTGCGACAGATCATAACACATAACCAGGGGTTAAATTACAGTTCTTTCACATACTTTAAAAGTATAGATTACACTTTTTTGAATTAGCCTTTTCAGAATAACTACACAGACCATACTGACCTTGTATGGCAGGTCTTTTCACCTGATGGCCCGCATGCCAGGTTAGCCCCGTCAATCATTTTAATACAGCTTTCAGACTGATTCTGATTAAAAGGCTGTGCACCTTGGCATATTTAGAGTTCTCCCTGTGCAAAACTGCAACAAAACCAAATGCAGTCAGCAGACAGCGATCAAGTTAATTTCCGACCGGTGCAAGCACCACTAGCTTCTCCACACATGACCAGGCACAATTTCGACATACATGTTTGACTGTGTCTTATCTAAATGTATTTATGCAAGCAATAAAGCTGCAGACAATTCTCCAGACATAAAAAAAATCTACAGAAGCTGACAAAGTAATACTGTATTTCAACACATGTACAATAAGACTTTCTCATTCAGTGAAAGAGAAACCTCATACCTCTGACAATGTAGCAGCAATCTTTCAAATCGTCTTTATAAATATATCTTTATAAATCGACTGCAAATCTGAAGTTTAAACAACTACATTCTTGCCTAAAAACTCCTAAAACTAAATTTTGTGGGTTTTCTCAGGCCTCTCAGCAATCTTATTTCCATGCAAAACAATATATATATTATTTAGTATTTTTTATTATTTAAGACAAAATATTGCATATATTTAATACTGCATTATTATTCATCAGTTTCTCAAAAGTATCTTATTTTTTGTAAAAAAAAAAATAATAATAAAAATAATAATAATAATAATAATAATAAAAAATCAATTTTACGAAGACCTACTTGTTAGCGGAAGGTGAGAAGCTATGTTTGTTCTCCAGCCAATCTTTTTTGAAGGAATTTATAGCTGAACTGTAAGAACTTCAATGGAATACCAATGACTATTATATTATAAACATAGTATTATGGGTATTTAGTTTGTTTCTCATGGTAACATGCTAATTCCAATGAAAGTACTAAAATCCAATAAATGCTACGAAAAATGTTCTTCACCCTACAAGTTTCCATCTGGATAATCTGGTCCCTGCAACAGCTGTATGGCATTACGGGTGGAAACTTATGTGTGTGTGTGTGTGTGTGTGAGTTAGTTTGGTATTGTTTTCAAGAGTTTATTCTCAACATGTGTTCTGATCTTCTGCATTTTAAGGAATGTCCAATCCTCAAACAGCGTTTCTAAAGCACTGACAGATTTATGGAATGAAAAAGAGCCGATCAGATTACAAACAAACCCTTTCATCTCCCTTTATTCCCATTTCTCACCCATGCCAGCTCATTTTAGAGGGAAATGAATCAAATATTTTCCCAAACAAATGTCAGATGCTTGGCATCATGAACCAACAAAAACACACAATATCAGTGAGTGATCCACCCAAGAACTTTATTAAGAGAATGACAGTGCAAAAGGTCCTAAAAAAAAATAAAAAAAATAAAAAAAAATAATAATAATAATAAACATCTTAGCCAAAATAGTCAAACAGACATCATCATAATCACACAGGCCAATTATTGCCTATTTGACTCTCATCTAAAAATAAATAAATAAATGAATTAAAAAAAAAAAAAAACACAAAACTATTGGTAACACTTTATAATAACTGCATACTATTAATCATTAATTAAGCATTAGTAAACAGATAATTCATAATTTATAAAGCATTAATAGACATTAATAAGCAGTTTATAAATACAGATATAAATGCTTTATTCTTTATTTAAAAGCATATCTATAATGTGTTTAATAATTTTATTGCCATACTTTATTCATGATCAAGTTATCATTTCTCAGTGAAGTATAGCATTATTTACAAACCAGTTATTTAGGAGTTGCCAGTGATTCACAAGATCACAAGAAATTGTAAGTAAATGTAATAAATTCAGGTATTCATAAAGCAATTAGTAGTGGTCAGTTAACTATGTATGTGAGCTCATCTAAAGTGAGGACTAGTTATGCCTTGTAAAGCATTTATAAAGGATATTTAAAGGCTCGGTTATCTTCTAAACAGGAAAATGAAACAAACACAACACAGTGATACAGAACATAGAAATATTAACAGCCTTTAAATCTCATTTGTAAAAGCTTTACAAGGCATAAATAGTCCTCACTTTAGATGAGCTCACAATAATAGTTAACTAACAACTACATATGTTTTATAACTACCTGAATGAACCCTGAATTACAGTAGAAATACATGTTAATAAACCATTTATTAACACTCTAAGTAAACTATAACTATATGTCTGAAAAATAAGATGTATGAATGCACATTTAAATAGTTTATTAATCATTTACTTATAATTTCTAAGTGATCTTATGAACCACTGACAACTCCTTAATAACTGGTGTGTAAATAATGCTATACTTCAATTAGAAATGATAAATTGATCATTAATAAAGTATGAAAAAACAATTATTAAATACATAATATGATATGCTTTTAAAAGTATAAAGCATTTATATCTGTATTTATAAACTGCTTATTAAAGTCTATTAATGCTTTATAAATGATGAATTAACTGTTTCCTAATGCTTAACTAATGATTAATAGCGTGCAGTTATTATAAAGTGTTACCAAACTATTTTCTCATTTCATGTACTTTGAGTCTAAGTTTAGAAAAGGCAAGAAGAAATTAAACATGATGGTGGTTTATTACAGAGCACTCCCTACTCATGTACATAATCCCGGCCAGGGGTGATAAGGCAAAGCCATGGGGCGGATTGACTTAATCATACTGAAATCCTGCAAAAAGTAATATCCAAAAATAATATAACAGGTACAGAAAGCACAAGGCTGATACCACCCTAAAGGTGCATGTTGAAGATAGGGGAGCGTGACAAGCACAGAGGAACTGCAAAGGTTTATGGGAACGCTGATGAATCGTTATTGGTCATGGTCCATTAAAAGTCAAGATATTTTTAAAAAATATATATATTGTATCCATTACAGACTGCTCTGAATGTAAAGTATTAGTTTCAGACAGTTTTAAGAAAGCACTGCGTGACCAGCAAGACACAGGTTTTATTGCTGAAAATCTATTGTATATCAAAAGATCAAGCCTAAGCCAAAAATAAAAGCCTTTACTCGTTGCTGGTACTCACACACTAGAACAAATAAGTTATATAAATTCCAGGTGTGTTCGATAATTCAGGAGGGAAGCTAAAGGGAAGCTTGTGGAGATTTTAGGTTAAGTGAGGATTTGAGAGCTTCTGGATCCTCATGGAATATGAAAGAGAGCCGTTGCCTCATGTCAGATATAAGAAAGTTGAATGGGAGACAGAACTACAGTCAAAAATAGAGGGATGTTGCATATAAAATCAAACTATACAAACAAAAACTGTTTTTAGCAGAAGAGAAAGGATTTGTTAAAAGAAACAATACACTCAAAATGTACTTGACAATCAAAATGCGCAAAAGCATAATAACACTTTTGGCCAATTCTCTCTATTTATCTCTATTGACTCTAGTTGCTTATAAGCATGAAGTGCTAGCATACTGATTGTTTATTATTACATATAAAGTACATATTAATGACTTATTCTGCATGAGCATATTTTAGATCCCTTAACCCATCCCATACTTAAACTTAACAAAAGCAAATTACAGTAGGAGTTTTTGAGGCAAAATTCATAGTTAATAGTTAGTTAATTGTGAGAACTGTTCACCAACTAAACCATGTCCAAAACAAACTAAAATATATATCAGAAGTCTGTGTGAATATTTTTTTTTAAATGAAATTGATACTTTTATGCAGCAACAATACAATGTTGATCAAAGATGACAGTAAAGACATTTATATTGTTACACAATATTTCTATTTCAAACAAATGTTGTACTTTCTAAACTTTCAATTTATTAAAGAATTCTACAAAAAATACATAAAAAATTGCCACAGAAATATTGTTACATTATTACAATATTATTACATTCAAAATATTATTAAAAATAAATCCTTATTGATAATTAACTCAGCATATTAGAATGTTTTCTGAAGCATCATGTGACACTGAAGACTGGAGTAATGGCTGCTAAAAATTCAATTTTACCATCTCTCATGCCATATTTAAATAATATATAAATGCAGCCTTGGTAAGCATTAAATAATATAAAAACATAGAACAAATGGTCACACTTTATTTTAAGGTCCAGTTCTCGCTATAAACAAACAATTAACTACGACTTTTGCCTCAATAAACTCCTAATTTGCTGCTTATTAATAGTAAGGTACTTTTTACATTTAGATATTGGGTAGGATTAGGGACGTACAACATTGTCATGCAGAATATGTGCTTTATAAGAACTAATAAACAGCTAATATGTTAATAATAGGCATACAAATAAGCAACTAGTTAATAGTGAGAATTGTATATATATAGATATATATATATATATAGATATATATATATATATATATATATAAATAAATAAATAAATAAATAAATCTTACCAACCCCAAACCTTTGAACTGTAATAATAATAATAATAGTAATAATAATAATAATAATAATAATAATAATAATAATAATAATAATATACTACTACTACTAATAATAATAATAATAATAATAATTACTAGTCAGTTTCACTAATCATGAGCTATTTGTCATTACTATATGTCTTTGCATGTTAAAGGCTTAATGCACAACTTAGAAGCTTTCAAGGCAGAATTGGATATATCCTCTAATGTACTAGTACCCTTCCAGCAGAGCTTTGTAAGTAATAATTATTCTTTAGCAAATTTATAGAATCACAAGAAGATGACTCTGAAAACTGGACGCAGTTTCCAAGTAGTCTCCTTAGAGCATTCATCACTTGACAAAGTTAATTACTAAACGATCATACTTTAAATGAGCACATGGCGTATGTGTGAAAGCAGCATGCAGTGTTGAGTGCTGTGTAAGTCACAGACGCAGCATCCACATCTCTCTTCCAACAGATTGTGACAAGGTCAGAGCAGATTTGGGTAATGGATCTAATCTGCATTTAGCACAGTGGCATTCCGAATGACAGGCCTGTCACCTCCCGCTAAACACCAGCTTCAGGGGGTGTATTCAGTCTGAGAGTGTCTTTGTCTAACGCAGACACAGACATCGAGCCGTTCCATTTAAGTAACATTTTTTTTCTTTAGCTGGTAGAGCATGATGCTTGCAAGGTCATCTGTTTAGTTCCCAATGAATCATATACTGATAAAACATATACTTTGAAAGTACACTAAGTGGTTCTGGATAAAATTATCTGCTAAATACGAGTCTTTTTTTAGTCTCTCTCTCTCTGTCTCATGGCAGAAACAAGCTTCCGCACTTCTATGTCCTCATAAAAAGAGGTTAATTTTAAAAATACACCTCTGTTCTTACACTTAAGAAAACTGAAGTAGCAGGAGGTCAAACAGATGTAAATACATCCAATATTGAACAGATAAATATAATTAGGCCTAGACATTTATCAGTGTAACATTTAAGACATTGTTTGAGAAGCCTTACAAAAATATGTAGGAATTAAAATGATATACAGTAGGAATAAAGGCGGTTAGAACATATTGCTGGATTAAATGCTACACCTACATAACATTACAGTGGGGATTACATGAGGCCCTTTCACACTGAGATTCTGGATAATACACAGGTAATGTGTCCCGGCAACTGTTCCTGGATCGTTAGATTTTGGTTCATTCACACTGCCAGTGATTTCCTCGAATATGTGCGTGCATTCACACACAACCTGTAAAGGTCCCGTAATGACAAGTAACCTCAGGATGTGACATGTAATGCACAAGTCGAAAACGCAAGGCATGTTAACTTTCACTTAAGCTGGCGAACGATCTCAGCTTCACTGTGGATAGTGAGGAGCTAACTGTTCTTCTTCATTACAGTGTGCTCATATTTTTTTGTCGCAAACGTTGATCTGCCTTCAAAACACATGGTAAAAGAGTCGCACGATAACGTGCGTCATCACTACGACACACCCTTTACGGCATTGATTCTGGCTTTTGTTCACACAGAGCTCATTCTGGGACTGAACCCGCCAATGTACTAGGTTCCCAACCTGGGATCGATCCCGGAATCAATCCCGGGACATGTTTGCGTTCACAACAATCCGGCAATTTTCCAGGACCAACGTGCAGTGTGAAAGTGGCTATAGTCGACTAACTAATGTGAAATTACATTAAACAGCAACACTTCTTCTGAAGAGGGATATGATAATGAGTAGAACCTTTCTGGAAAGCAAAAAATCAGATCCCACAGACGTCTTAAGCTTAAGGCTAGGTCCGACCAACCTTGACAGAAAGATGTCTGAAAATCATTACAGAATGATTTGTACTGTTTCATAAGTGGTACCTTTGTGTCTTGCACAACACATTATTTCAAATAGCTCTTCACTCAAAAGATGAAAATGTCTCTGCAGAACATTAACAGCATACGACTAGTTCAGAGTGCTGACCGCATCTGCTCTCTTCCTCTTACACATCATTATGTCTCTATAAGACAACAGCTGTATACTATTAGCGACAGAATGGTGTGTACATGACTTCATCACTGGATCAAGTTTACAAAAGCTCACTGCATGCACTATTAGGGTTAGCCTGTAAAGCTATATAAGTACAGCATATGGGTCAATGACATATAAGAGTATATAAAAGTATATACACACCACCCAAAATACCAATATACCTTTCTTTCAAGATTTTCATTATTTTATTTTTTCATTATGATATCAGGGCATTATGGTTTCACGCCCCAATATACCCATGTATGAACTGCATTTATATGTTTTTTTTTTTATTATTATTATTATTATTATTATTATTATTAATAGAGAAGACAAAAATAGTGTCACAACACTGACTGATAAAGTACAGACAGACAAGTAATAGCCTTATAACACCACTGTGTCTTGTACTGTATGCCAGTGGCCACCGTTTAACCTTGCAGGCATTGCCTGAAATTCTCAGTATTAACAATAAGATATGCATTCTTCAAACAACAACAATTAAACAATGTACACTAATCACTTTTACATTGCTCCCTCCCTCAGGCACACAAACAGTCATACCCACAATGGAGCTAAACCCATGCATAAATGAAACACAAACATGAATCATTAACTGCTTTTCAATCTAGGTCTTTCATTGCAACAGTACTCCTCTGAGTTCAAGTTAATTCTAATTTTTGTCTGCCTTTTCAGCATAAAACGAATGCATATAGAAGTCACAGACAATAACACACACAAATGTGGTGACTTGGGGGTTTAAAGGGCTTGCAAAAACATGCTCTGAGAACCTCCTATGTCTCATATGGATAACATTTAATACCTTGCAGGGCACACAATATCTCCTCAAAGTATTCTTTACAAAAAAAAAAAAAGTTTAGTTTAATAAAGGTCTTTATTTACTAACATAAAAGTTCCAAAATGAACAGCTTAATGTGAATTCTGTTGGGGATCTTCACTCTAAATAAAAGGCAACAACTCAATGTTAATTGGTTGTTTCAGCCCTCCTCAATGCACAAAGGAAATCTTTATTGCTCAGACAAATGTTCATTTATGCCATGCTTAGGCACATTACCCAAAGCTATCGATGGCTATTGGAACCTTTTTGCTCTGAATCGGTGTGTTTTCCACATCTGTTTTCAAATGTCCTGCCAAATACCTATTGCTTATCAGCGGGACGTTACTCTCTAGATCTGTGCTTTGGCACACACAGCTCCACACACTCTGAGATCCAAATTACACTACCTAAGCATTTAAAAGGGCACTGAGCACATCACAGAGACTTATAATGCTGTGCTATTGTGTTTTATTATACATGACTTAACTTAAAGAGTTGTGTTGCTAACTAAAGCCAGAATTAGTGGCTGTTTGAGGTTTTCATAAAGAACATTCAAAAGAAACTCAAGGAACAGCTGAATCATTTGCCTTCTTGTTAGTTTTGACTAAATAAGCTTTGAATAAATAAAGCAATGGCTTGTAACTAATAATGAAGTTCATCAAATCAGAGTATGTACAGTAAGTTTGTCATTTATCCAAAGCAACTGCAGAACATTTATTACAGGGACAAACAACACAAACGGTCTTGCTCAATAGCATAATCATGGAAGCTCTTGATACACCCTTGTAAGGTTTAAAACTGCAGCATTTCTAATACCAGCCCAGATGCAGGGCTCACAAAATCGCTAGCCCGACATCCCGGGGCTATTGTGTTTTCCAGTCGGGCTACCAAAATGTATCACCGCCCTGCCCGACGGGCTATCTTGAATAGTGATATTTGCCGATTTAAACATTGCGTTGTTCACACTTGTAGGGGTGAAACGGATAGTTGTTGAAACGTAGTTGATCATTTACACTTGTTTCTACATCTTGCCGATTTAAACATTCAAGTGTTTTAAACCATTCGTGCGCATTCGGAGCTTGCGCACACTCATTCAAAGAATGCACAGAGAGCCGCATTTCAGACAATGAGCGTACACAGAATTGATTCCTCTTTGCATATCCTTGCTTCTGAATGAACACATAAACAAAATGTCTGAGAAATAATAAAAGGACACCTTTTCATTTATAATTTGTCTTCAATCTCAATTTGTATATATATATATATATATATATATATATATATATATATATATATATACATACATTTTAATAAAATTGTATGGTGCAATCTGTATTGTAAATTTGTCGCATCTTAAGTTTATTGAATCATTACATCCCAATATGCTACTAGTTTTTGCTGATCATGCTCATTAATTCACAGTAAAGTTCAGCCGATGTCTTTTATTATTCTGGCTAGTTAAATTAACTTCAGCATACCAAAAACCAAACAATACTCTTAACAACAACAAAACATAAATCCATAAAATCCACAACAAAAAATAACATAAAATGCAACAAAAACAAAATCACAAAAAATACACATCATAAAGAGACAGACTTCCTAACTTAAGCTTGAAGTATTGGCATATTTACTGTCAAATGAATCATTACATAATAATCTAGGGCTCTAGATCGCCTGCAACCATTTTTTCATGTCAGTGCAGCTATAGTTTGTTTAAGCCAGCACAAGTGTGACTAAAAAATTGCCCTCTTCTATTATAATCTCTGCCTTTTCCTCTTGCGCATGGAAATACCTCAAGTTAAACACTCCAAAAGCAAAATGAAACAGTGCTACCTACTGAACCACACGCAGTACGGAAAAATTATCTGCACCACTGAATTGACAAATATTATTTTTGTAACTAAATTTGCATCTGCATCTGAGTGTCAAATGTTTCTGTGAGACAAAATAACATAATTTGTACGTTAATTTATAATAATACAATGTCATTTATAATAATGTACACTATATATAAATATATACAATATATAATATATACAAAATACAATAATTTATATAGATAGATAGATAGATAGATAGATAATTTTTATAAAGATAATTTTTTTATATATTATATAAATCATATATATATATATATATATTCACCTTACCTTTTCCACTCCACCACAGAAAATAAGTAAACTAATTATAAATGTATGATATATATATCATATAATTAGAATAAGTAAACCAAAATAAACATAATAACAACAATAAAGACACCACTTTGGCACATTGATCAAAATAACATTATTTAGATCGACAAGTTTGGAACACTGATTATAATATAAATTATAACACGTTGATTTAACAATTTATTAACTGCTGAACACCAGCTCTCTGAGAGTGGAATCTTTATCTAAACCCCTCTTAATAAGGATGAAAACCAAAATTGCACAGCGGGATGCGGCAAAATGGCTAATATGAAAGCTAAATGCGAGAAAACGGCTAAATGAGATGGTGTATCTGAAATGCAATTCAGAAAGAGCAGCAATACCTGAGCAGAGAACCTGCTGGCTTTGGAGAGTATGACTAACAACACAAACAGGGTGAATGGGTTTCAAATGCCAAAGTATCAGTGAATATTTGAAAAAGGATTTGTGTGGTCGACGGCGAGCATGATTTCACCAAGTATAACATGTTCCTGGATCAACATCCTTGTTGTTTCTGGAACAACATTCCAATCAACTAATCAGAATTGAAAAATAATTTTAGAGAAAATATCTGTTTTAGGCTTAAAATCAGGGTTAGGTGCTTCTACACCCTTGTTATTCAGCTATCATTTTCTACTTATTTTAGGAATAAATTATGGGTAGGGTTACGTTTAGGGGTAGGGATTGGGTTAAGTCTATATTTTTAGACAATAATGTTGATCCAGGATCATCAAAATATATTGATCCAGGAGCATGTCTTACTTGGCAAAATCATGGTGACCATGATGGACCAGAGCAACCTCTAGCTAATCAGATATTGATAACCCTAACCCAACAACTAACAATGGTAGAACTTCTACACTGTAAGTATGAGTTTGCTTTAAAGTTTCTGCATCTTTTAGAAAGTTACACAAGTTCACAGAATCAACAAGAAATGGCTGTCAGTATGAGTCAAACAAATGAGCTGTAAATACAGAATCCACAGCTTAGCTATAGCTCGATTTGCAACTCTAGATAAAAAGTTCAGCAACCTGGCAGCAGCATACTGCGGAAATAGGTGATATAGCTCTTATTAACATCACAGCAGTCCTCATTAAAAAAAATTGTGTGGCACGTGACCATCAGGGTTCAATTCAGTTTCTGTGTGTGCCATTATACAGTACATGGGAAACAGTGACTAATTCCATTACCTAACACCAGCAGTTGTGTTTAGACCATCACAGTGTTGGCATATTGTGAACATATGGGCCAGCAAAAGGGAAACTTCACAGCCTTTTATATAGCTTGCTGAGCTGCATGTGTGAGTGTTCATGTGTGTAAATAAAACATGGACCACTGGATGGAACAGACTGGCACACACGCAACAGCTCAGAAAAAGAAGAGAAACGGGTTGTTTGCAGAGGAGGAAAGGTAGAGAGTGAGTCAACGAAGCCAGACTGAAAAAGTCTGCTAATAGACATATGCCAATGATTTTAAAAAGCCACATATTAATTGATATTAATATTCACAAAAAATATGGGCATTAACATTAACAAATGTAAATGTTGAAATGTTAAACAGTAGCTACTGATATCAAAGACTAAATAATACGTAACTTACAAGTCCTATACAGGTACAGGTATAGGATCTAACCAACTTCATGTCACAATCTGGGGTGCATTTCCCAAAAGCAACTATGGTTGCAAGTTTTGTCATTACCAAAAGTGTTCAAGGGTAGGTGACAATGCTTTTAGGAAACGCACCCCTGATTAGTATATCAAGTTACAAATGAAAACTGATAAACAGACTTTTTATATATATATATAAAATAAAACACTAAAGACTAATTATCACAACATCACAAAAATACTGTATGTAAAGTATAAATAAATAAAAAAAAATAAAGATTTGATAAAATAACGTTCAACATGCCATTAAATTATTAGTGTTCTTAAAAAATTAAATGACAGCAAATGTATTCCAATATCACATATCAACTGATATATATAATGGCTGGACTAGAATATTCGATTATTTGAATATTCGTTCGGTGGGTTGGCATTCAATTTTCAATTTAGAGATTCGAACAAGGTTTTTTCTTTCTTTCTTTTTTTTTTTTTTTTTTTTTTTTTTTTTTTGAACACCTGGCATCCCTCGCAAAACGGTCTTCATTTGCACTTGAATATAGCCATTTGTTTACTATCGGGGCAAACAGTTCTAAGGACTGTCAGATATGGTTACAGTTATATTTCCACGTGAGCCTGGTACGGCACGGCACGATTACAAACTGTTCTCGGCCTGGAATTCTCGGCACGTTTAGACACACAGACGTGCTGTAAGACTGCGTGTGCATGACTTCGCCACAATGTTGCCTGGCTACCAGTTTCTCTATAGCTGGCTAAGTGGAAGCGGCTATTTGATCAAACAGCCAAGTAAACAGCTACGCTACGTTCAATATAAAAAAGAAAAAAAATGTCTGAGACAGTTTGGTCTGTGGAGAAAACATTTGCACTTATTGATATTATATCCATCGTGGCCTTCTGTTAATTTTATTTTTTTACGTCTTTTTTTTTCTGTTATCGAGCAAAATAAATATCAGAATAAAAAATTAGAAATATCTGATCATCATCCTTATCGCTGTTTATATTACACAACCAAGGCAACGAATGACGTATTTGTATTGCATTCCAAAGAGATACGATAAAAGCCTTTGGAAAATGAAACCGTATCCGTGCTGACTGGCCCGGATCAGCATGGAATGGAACGGTTAAGCAAACAGAACCGTTTGGCCCGATAATAGAAAATCGGCTTATGAATCGCCCATGAGTGAACGTCATGAATTAGTTCATCTGGAAGAGAAGACAAAAATGCAGAAGACCTCAGCTGTGTGGGAGCACTTAAATTGAGTGAGGACAAGACAAAGGCAGTGTGCCAGATATGCGAATTTGAAACTGGCCTAACACAACAGCACATCAAGTTTGAAAAATCCCCTGAGTTCTGTAAGTAGTATGCCTATAGTATATTGTTAGTGTAAGAAAACTAGCTGCTTTTATACTCCATGTTAATCAGTTATTTTACACACAATAAAAACATGCACTTAATTTGCTTGGAAAAATACTTTGCGAATACGGCAACCAAAAAAAAAAAAAAAAAAAAAAATGTACAGTAGCCCAACCTAATAATAATCTGTCTATATTAAAAGTATTGCTCTTAACAAACCTGTGTGTCTTGTATCACTAGTGCAGTGTCCATTCTCGGAGCATATACTGTAAGCCCTGCCTGCGTGAGACGCGTCGCTTCCCGTTCGCACTGTTCTCAAAAGTTTATCAAAAAATGATTAATTCTGAACGTGTCATGTGTCCATATTGCACCAAAATGCAGCACTGCACTCCCTTGGGTCCGCAGCAACACACCCGCCACGCGTGAAGTCGATTGGATGAACGGTTCTCGACATCCCCTCCCTCCGAAGCTTTGAATATTCGATGTTGATTACTACCGAAGCTTCGAAGCTCAAAAAAATGGTATTCGGACCAGCCCTAATATATATATATATATATATATATATATATATATATATATATATATATATATATATACTCTCTGATAACTGATAAGGTACCTATTTATAGCGCAATGTGCTTGTTGTATGCTAGTTGAGACATTTCCAGTAATATATGACTATCTGACCTGTATATTGTTTTAAACCATTCTTATTCTGATTATTATAGTTCATAAAATCTGAAAGCTCATCATTAAAAGGCAGTGGTTAGTTATGAAAAGAGTTCTAAGCATTATATTGCTTATAGTCTCTGTAAAATGCAAATTATAAGCTTTTATAATTCAAGACTGGTAACTGAGCCAGGGAAGATCCTGTTAACACTCTTTCAGAGATTTTCTCAAGAGTGTTAAGTGAATTTATGAGAATTTTGTACTGAGAGTGTCCGACCTTTACTCACCATATGCTGCATTTGCTCATGCCATTAATAGGACAGCAAAAAGAATCCATGGCTGTGGTTTTTCATGTCAGTTACCATCCACATCTGAGTCTAGGCAAAATCTGGGTAAAACTCACAAATGTAGGCATCAATACTCTGTAAGCCAAGCACATCCATTCTTCACAAGGGTTCTGTTTGAAAAGAGCCTTTAGAGTGGAAACGAGGCTTAGGAAACATTCAACACCTGAAAGTAGCTTATTTGGATGCTAGGGAATCAGTCTGAGTCCTGTCTGATGACTTACCAGTGACTCAAAAGCAGAACAGAACCACCTGCCTCAGAAAACGCACACTTTATTACACTGTAGAGGCATCAATTTAAATGACATGCAAATTGCAAACACCCACATTCTCATCTCGGCACTGAGAAAAGCCGGTGTAAATTCACATGTGCTGAATATAACCTATTTGCTGCCGAAAATTCTCAAAGAGATATAGATTTAGATAAACAAAAACAAGAACAAAAAAAAACCCAAAGACAAACAAAAACTAACCTATGGAAAACATGTAGTCAGTTGCATGTTGCGGGCAGTGGTTTCCATAGGACATCCTTCTTCCACAGACTCACAGCTCTGCACAGCACATAAATCATATAGAGTTTAAGTGGAACTGTGCGGGTTAGCAGTCATTTAATGGGGGATGCTTTGTTCAGCAGAGTGAGTCAGTGCGACCAACTGTATATCCTGCATGTGCATTTAAATATTGAACATTCTCTTGCTGGATTGGAGTTTTGGGATTGGCCTTTTTGCGTTTGCAGTGAAAGTGCAAAGCATGCTGAAGAGCTTTAAATTGAATAGCTTACTGCTGAAGAAATTTGAACACATTTACTGCAGCAGTACTAGTTGTAGTAAAGCATTCTTAAATTAGTTGTAAACAGTTGACCTGGAAATGAAAATTTATTTTGCAAAACAAAACTACACAACACAAGAGGATGAACACATGAGAGTTTGAAGAATCCAAACAACAACACTGGACCCCACTGACTATGACTGAATGGACAAAATTAGCAATGAAGGTATTTTTCAAAAGAGTAAGTCAAATAGATTTGGAACAACATTCAAGTGATAAAATTTTAAATTTTGGGTGAGATGTCCTTTGAATATTTAAAAACTTAAGTATTTTGTAATGAGTAAATAAATGCTGTATTAATACACAGATAAGTCACGTTTAGCGGCCCGTTAAGTAAAACAGTGCGTTACACAGCACTTTGTAATGCTTGATACTAATTGGTCAGTTGGGTCATTTGCGATACTGATAATGCATGCAGAAACTTTCAATGAATGCAATACTTATATAACACACAGCAGTTGATAAAAGGAACGTCAAATGATGATGACTCCAAACAGCAGGTACCAAATATTGGTAAGCACACAAATAATAAATATAAATGTAAAAATGTAATGTAAAGAGTCCTGAGAAATGCCTTTAGTTTTCATGAATGCCATACATAAAAGAAAGACAACAGAATGAGCATCCTAATGCCACTTAAATTCTCATTGGACGAAGAAGAAAAGAAAGCCTATTGCCAATTGGATATAATGGCTGGGGGGAATTTGCTTCTGGTGGCCAAAAAGACAGAGGATAAACACACACACACACAGACTGCAAGACATTTGTGCTACAGGCAACTGCCGTTATAACAAGCCGACATCAGGAGATAAAGAGCTCAGAGAGTGGAGACTAAACAAGAAAACCTGAGAAGATGGAAAAAAAAGAGCAAGATGGAAATTACCAAAGTGAGAGGCATAGCAGGTCGAGCAGAGGAAAAGGCAAGACATTTAGCCCTGAAAGACACTGCCGCTGTCAGTAGAGCTGATCCCAATGAGAGAAGAAAGCACAAGAGTCTTTGAAGACTAAGGGCCCCTGAGGGCCCTTACAAAGGGTCTCCTGTCCGTGAATTTGTATGCGTCAACAAGAACAGCAAGCAACTGAACTCAAAACAAGGAGATGAAACATGATTTGAGTCTGTGATGGCTTGATGAACAAAGAATAAAGAGCACGACATTCAAGACCCGCAAAGATGACATTATCTCCCACATTACGACCTTGACCGGCCTCAGTTTATGTGAGGTGGGTGGTTTCACCCACAACCAGTGAAGTTCAAATACAAACATCCATTCCACTATGAAAATCCACATCTGAAGATATGATTTGGTACATCCCACAGGTCCCTTGAGGGTGCTTTCTCTTGGTTCTCCAAAGGCTCTGTGTGAGTAAGCTTTCCCATAAACCGACCGAGTGAGTGCTTTAATCCACACAAGGGCCAGTCTGTGCAGGGGCCTCTTCTAAAAATGGCAAACAGTTGCAGACTGTCTGGAAAAATATTTTTTAAGACAGATTATGCTACACTGTGTGAGATGCCTTTCCAAAAATGAGCTGTCAAAAACTTGTGTCTGTACTCTGGCTGCATCTTCAAACTTTGCAATATGTAAGTAAGAAGGAAATTTTCATTTTGTAGTGTGCAGCATTCAAGTCCTCAAAATGATGAGAGAGGGACCCACTCTGCTGATGTCTAGATAATGAAAACAGCTTCTAAACAATTGGAAAGTCAACTTCAGAGGAACAGTGGAGAGTACATAAAAAGAGACCACTAGATAGGAAAAGGGAACACTTCTCAAAAGGCAGAAGCAAACATATTTGAAAACTTTATTGAAATGTTTTACATATCCCATGAAACACAAGTTATGTCATTCTGAATACACTCCTACATCTGACAAGACAGACATCTGTAGTCATGTTGAAGATTTGCAATGCCTCAACCAAAAGCCAACATCATTCCACCCACATGCTCAAGGTGAAATACAACTTGGAATGGAATCTTTTAGTCAAGTAGGTCATCCTTGTCATAACTTTCAAAACTGTTAAGACGACTAACTGTCAGTCCTGGTCTCTTTTTTGAAATTTCTATTGAAATATCTGTCAGGCCTTATAATCCAACTCTGTTATACTAAGACAGTGTCCATGTTGCCAACTCCGAGCAAGAGTAGAAACCCGTATGAGAACTTAAACATTTATCGTTTCTTCAAATTTTACTTCTTTACTTCTTTAAAACACTAAACAGTTTTATACTCCATTGACTGGTGAATTCAGCTCATAACATAATCATAAACATACATGAATGATGCATATGAAATGCATATTAATATCATGATAGAGTGATATAGGTCAAGTAAAATTAGAGATTATAATTTGTGTATACACTACTGTACAAAAGTTTGGGGTTTGTAGTCTCTTATGCTCACCAAGGCTGTATTTATTTATAATCTAAATTTGATCAGTGTTAAAAACAGTTGTGCTGCATATTTGTTTGTTTGTTTGTTTTGTGGGAACCATGATATATATTTTTTTAGGATCCTTTGATGAATATAAAGCTCAAAAGAACAACATTTATTTGAAAAAGAAATCTTATGTAACATTATGAATTTCTTTACAGTAATTTTTGATCAAATTAATGCATCCTTGCTGAATAAAAGTATTAATTTATTTTACAAATCTTACTGACCCCAAACTTCATAATGTTAGTGCATAGCTAATTGTATTTATAATATTTATATCATAACATCACTTTTATTTTTTTATTTTTTAGCAATTTTGTGTTGCCTCATATACAGTACTATCATTAAATTGAATTACATAATATATTTTCATTATATTGGCCAACTGGCTATCCTGCTCTCTACATATTAGTTAATACAACATATAAACATTAATTAAGGTTTACTTTCATATTTATGTTTAGCAGACACTGTCAGAGTTGACATATTGCATATGTGGCAGTTATCAGCACAAGTACAAATGCAAGTCAAGTGCTCAGGCAAATGCTACAAAAACTGCAAATACTGTACCAATACTGTCAGAGTGACAAATACATCAGGTCACTAAGAGGGTTTGCTAGAGATGAGTCGATTTATTTTTCACATATACTCCAAGTAAAGCGAGTGGGAATCTTGCAGAGGAATGCCTAAAGGTCTGTTTGAGTGGAACTGGCTGTCATGATCATGATTGAGATGATTAATGATTAGGATTTCACCAAGGAAAGGCAAGACTAGAGAAATTTCTGCACTTATACCAGCAAGAACACTTCATTTGAGATGATAGAGGAAGTAAGTGAGCTGAAGCAGCCAGTTGCAGGGCCTGCACTTTCTGTTTTGTCCCACTTTACTTCAAGACACAATGCAATCACTTTTTTTCTCCTTTATTCAAGTATTTCATAATGAAACTGGAAGTTTTGGAGGGGTAATTCAGAATAAAATAGACTCACCAAGGTATTTCATATTTCTCCCTTTTTTCACTTACTGACAAAGGTAGGGAGATTTTTAGCACTAATGCAAAATAATAAACAGCAAATAAAGGGCAGTAGGTGTGTAACTGTTGCTTTATCTGTGTATTTTACTCTCAACTTTTTAAACCTGAACTCGAAAAGTAGGAGCTAAAAAAGAGTTTACCACAATTTATTACAAGTTTATGGTAACATATGTGCTGTAAAAGAAATGGATACTTTTTTTTCAGCAGGACACATTAAATAGATAAAAAATGGCAGTAGGGGCATTTATGTTACAAAAGATCTCTATTTCAAATAGATGCTGTTCTTTTGAACTTCATAAAAGAAATTAGTTTTAATACTGATAATAATGATAAATTATTCCTGAGCACCAAATCAGCATATTAGAATTATTTCTGGATGGCCATGTGACACCGAAGACTGCAGTAATGGGCACTGACAGTTCAGCCTTGCTATAACATTTTGCACCATTTAAAAATATATTTAAATAGAATACAGTTATTTTAAAGGTGATCTAAGCAATTTTTGCCAAAAAATGTGGATATTTGAAAGCACCAAAACAAACACGCCTTTACCCCAATAGGACCTCGCCCCTATTTTGATATCTCCCCCCCAGACATACATACACAACCATGGCAACGATGATCGCAGAAACAAGTGAAGACGACACACAAGCATATTGGATAAGCTAACACAGATAAGTTGTGTGAAACAAAGCAAAATCCACGTTACTCATCTATCAAGAAGAAAAAACAATGCAACCTCGGAATCTGATTCCAGGCCTTCCCACTCCTTGAGTTCTCTCCACCGCTGGAAAGCTGCTCTGATATTTACGCAGGTCCTACCTCTTGCCTGATCATAACCCTTCTTTTTAATGTTTTGTTTCTCTGATAATATCTGCCATCTCTCTATCTATAATCGATCTGCTAATATCCGCCCTGTGCAATCAAATCGAGCGCTCTTTACTGCTGATTGGCTACAAGTGTATTTTGGGACTCCGTCCGATACCGTAGTCAAAAGCGTTTTTCAAATATTGCTTAGTGCACCTTTAAAAAGTAAACATATTTCACAATATTACTTTTTTTTTACTGCATGTTTGATTAAAGACATGCAGCCTTCGTAAGTATAAAGAGGTCTTTCAAAAACATTTAAAAAATCTTACCAATCCCAAACTTTTGAACTTTTGGTATAATAATTGACATGACTTAAATGCATCACTATCTGCTAGTTGGTTGCAGATAGTCTCATTCTAGACAGCATCTGATTGGACAAAACATAAAATATTCATGTGCTTGTCTTAACTCACACAGCTTTCAGAGCTCTTGTGTGGCTCGTATATTTCTTCTCGAAAAAGTATAACCTGTTCAACTAGGTCACCCATCCATAAGAACTACTTCAGCATCCCCCCACCTCATCCCATAAATCCTTTTTGGCCGAGTCCGTAAGGGCCGCCTGTCACAGATGTAGCTTTTGATGATGACTCTTCCTTCCTATGCTGGACGGTATGCCAAGCTGATCGATGTCACAGATGCGGCGAGAGCTCCCGCCAACTCTCCCCCCCTTCTCAACCACCCACCACGTCCACCACGGGTCGGTACCAGCAGACACATGCTACTGTGAAAAACTGGTTAGCAAATGAGGCCTCGTCCATTTCACAGTTTGTGCAAAGCAGCAGTGTGAATTCTGAGCCGAAACATGTGCAAGCTTTACAAGACGCCCGGCTTTGTTGATGTTAAGGGGAGTGTGCTTGGAAATCACAGGGCAGGGAAACGTGGATCCTAATGGTGGGCTGCCTTGAGCGTGGTGCTCACATGGTTTCAATCAATGAGCGAAGTGGAGATCAAACGGCGCCACTCGCTCAAAACACATGGATCCGCACAAACACAAACACTCATGCTCACACGGAGATTTGTCACAAGCTGAAGACAACAGATTTGTGTTTTATGAGTCACTGTGTTCTTATTAAAGCTGCATCGATACGCGTTGATGTTTCAGTACCTTGAAGGCTGGAAAAACCTCATACTGCAGCCAGGTGGCAACACAGAACATGCTTTTGAATAATTCATGACTTTCTGAGAAAGCACTATTTAATATCTGTGTATGCCTCACTTGGCTGTGGATTTAGTCTGCTGGTCCAAACAAAATGAAATTAAAAGTTGGATCAAATTACAGAGTTTAATAAGTATCAAATGCTCTTAAAAGCTCAATAAATGTATGCAAATACTATAAAATAGTGCACTGAAACCATCTGTTAATGAGCCTAAGGTTGGACAAGTAAATATTATGTTTATGTCAACATAATTTTCCTATGAAGCCTTGCACATGATGTGGGGAAATAATTGGATATCATGATTCTCATGACTCATATTTTAACATTTATTCAAAATTGTGATAATATTCAGCATTTTAAGTATTTTACTGTATATTTGATCAAATAAATGCAGCCTAGGTGAACATAAGAGACGTATTTCAAAAATATCTCAAAATCTTACAAACTTAATTAAGTATAATAATTCTAACATGATTTGAATGCATCATCAAAAAAAAAAAAAAAAAAAAAATGGCCACATAATTTCCGCATTTGAACATAGTTAAAATTATTAAGGGAACAAATTATTGAAGTTGTGGAAACTAACTCTCAATTGTGCAGGGCACAATATATATCAGGCAACAATGCAAATGTGACCATAAAATAATGCAATTTGCAAACTACATTTGCTTACTGCACAAGCAAGTTCACTAAACTGTGTGCTAAAGTGCCTATTTAAATTAGACTATTCCACACAATCCCAACAATCACACTCAAACACAATCAATCAGAATAATCAGTTTAAAGTCTCTTGATGAAAAATGATACATCGATGACAAGCATCAATCCAGACTGCCAAGTGCAGTTTCTTTTCCATACTTCTCAATACTAGCAGATATTTTCCAGAATGAAAATATGAGCTGTCTACTAACTGTAATGAGCAATATAACTTCTTTATACCTGTCAAATGGATTCTGCAGTTGGCTTATAAATTGGTATTTTTCCATCATTCCACATACAAAATTAATCATTCCTAGGGACGCAGAGTGTACAGATGAATTTTAGCCACTGCAGTAGAAAAACACATACACATAGACTGCAAAATAAGATAAATATATTTAAATGTTACCAATAACTCTGTCAGATCACACAGGGTTAACAATTTCCGTCCACATCTTTGTAATACAGAACTCCTGAAGGAATAACAGTGAAAACAATGACTGCTTTAAATTTGCCAGAGCATTACACTGCATTACAAGAGAATACATTCCCTTCTGCAGATGTTGCTAATTTTCAAATGTTACTAAACAAAATGAACAAATGAGAGAATATTGTTCTAGGCACCTGCTTTATAAAACACTGCTATCCCATTAGGGACCATGTTCAGCACACAAGCATTCAGTTCTTTGTCTGTTTTGTGTATGAAGGTTTTTTAGTTTAAATTTCACAAAGCTAGCATTTTCCAGCTCTTCCAGTCTGACCCTGCCATACAAAACCATCACTGGAAAGAAGCTATCAGACTCTCTTATTCATTCGAAACCATCAACCCACTCACCCACCTACACAAACACATAAACTCATATCTGAAGAATGTCTGCTGTGGTTACCGATTAGCTAGCGTCTGAATGTACCGCCATGCATTGTGGGTTCTTTCCCAGAATCATCAGTAACAATTTGGCCACATAAATGATCTTAACAATACACCATCATTACATATTTTAGAAATGTCAGAGCAATCTTATCCTAATCTTATATCAAACCATTCAACAGCAGAGAGAAATTACACAGAAATATATTGTCTCCAGTTGAGACAACCTAATAGCCAATGTTCACAATGCACAGTTGACTGGTACAATCCACCAGATAATTTCTGATGGTTTTGAGAAAAGGTATGGAAATCTTTAAGAACTTGAGTCTAGTTCAGATTCATCATAACAGTTTCTTGACTGTTCCATTAATGATTCTTTTAGTATTTTTAAGGGAGGGAAATAGTGCAACTCCATTCACAGTGAATTGTGCTGTATTATATTCAGTCATGGTGTTGTGACACTTTTAAATAAGTATTGCAAAAGTCTTATTTTAGTATTACTTCTACACTAATATATTACTCATTGATATTTTGAATTAGCTACTTTATTTTATTTTTATTTGAATTAACTTTGAGTTTTCATTTTACTTTCAGTTTAAGGTTTAGTCAATTTATTGTGCTTGTGTTTTTGTTAGTTTTTTTTTTTTTAGTTTTTTATTTAGCTAAATAATTCTATTTCATAGTATAGTATAGTATTTCAGGTTAATTTTAGTAATTTTTGTTAAATTAAAAAGGTCTTAACTTATAGCAGTTTAAACTTATTAAGTTTTATCATTTGTTTTATTTCAGCTATGAAAAATAGTTTAAATAGCTCTATTTTTAGTTAACAATAACAATCTGCAGAAGAATGCATGTTTTAGAGATATTAATGGAACTAAGCATCATTCCAATACTGAATAAGAACCAGTTCTCGTTTTCACCTATTCACCCTATTTCTCATACACGCATGCAAATGCACACAACAACAAATAAACTCACATAAAACCCACAGTATGATTAATAAAATTTGCGGTACAAATGATACTCTTGTTTATATATGCAGTAGCCTATTGAGAAAAATGAAAACAACCGTGAGTTATAAACTGGTTGGAAAGCTGAATGCATATTTATTCATTTAATTAGGCAAATGAAAGAGAGAGGATATGGAAATGTAGTCGAGGTGAAATCGGCCAAAACATTCCAGTCATACTAAAACCTCAGCGGCAATACAGAAGAGAAAGTGGGTGCGGATGGACCAAAATGTTTCATAAATAATGAGTTTAATAACATCATATTGCTTCCAACAAGGCCAATGCACTGAGTTTCTATCACCTGAATTCATAATGAGCTATTATAGCTGAAAGTTTCCAATTACCAAGAATTAATTATCCACAATTCAGTGCCACAAACAGATTCATGATCAATTAAACACTCAATTCAACATTAAAAGCACTGACCTAAAAGCAACCTTTGTAAAGCACTCCAAATAAAGCATTTCTTGGAAGATGAGATTATTTTTCTCTCATCCACATGTGATAGTAATTTCTCTCTGTATTACTATACAAACACCCTTTCTGATTTCAGACAGTTTAGATAAGAATTGTGATATCCTTGATTAATGCTGCATAATCTATTGGCAAAGGTCTTAAGAAATGTTAAGCAATGTAGTTATTTTAGATTTAGACTCATTTAAATGTATTTGCAAGAAAAGATAAAAAAATGCATTTGGTAATGTACTAACACACCACACTGCCTGTTGCAAAACTGAGAAATGTTCCAGTCTCCAGAACGAAACAGGTGTTTTCTAAAAACCTGTTCGTACTGTACTCCAAAAAGAAATGCTGCCAACCCCCTCCAGCAAGCTCCTGCAACTTGTTTGAATTTCAAGCATTTCTCTAATTATCATAAGCTGGTGCACGAGGCTGTAACCTTTCATCCAGTTACACACTGTGTCAAACCCATCTGGACAAGAGCGGAGACAAAAGACTCCAAACTATCCCTGAGTCTGTTTTTAGGAGTGCTTGTGGTTTCACAGAATGTCACAGTCTCGCCTCATGAGAATGGTTGAGCTGTAATGTCTAACAGCTGGACAACTCTTCACAAACTCTCTGCCCTGGTCTCCGGGGGTTGTGTTTGCGCCAGTCTCGACGATTACCCGAATTGAACCTTCTTGAATTTCTAAAACATTTGTTTGGTGTTTTAATGCATCATATGGCAAGTGACAACATAACTTATGGTCCTCATGCCTGAACCAGTGGACTATAATTTAAAATAACTTTTCATAATTTGGTGTTTCTTCAACTATGGACACTTTTGGCCCCATGGACTTAGAAAATTAACTCTCTTGAACGATATATTTCATGCTCACTGGATTATTTCATTAGTCCACTGACAATGCCTAACAATCAAAGACAAATTCTGCCCTTTTTTGTATTATTCTTTTCTGAAAGTAATGAAAACTCCTACTACAATGTCATTTCCTACAAGCCTCAAAATATGTATTGTGTTTGCAGAATTCTAGAAATGTAATTATAAATTGCATTCTGAAAAAAAATAGTCTTGCTAAAGCAAATTCCATAGCTAGCAATTGTTTGTATCCTGAATACAAATCAAATTTTCAAAATGTTCACATAATTTGACATAAAATGACATCTTGATTGTAATTGACATACAATAAAAATGTTCAGTCCACGTGTGATGTTTACCTTGAATTTATTTTGTTTTCTTCATGCACATCATATGTCATATAAAGCAATAACACTTATCTCTTGTAAACAAGTACAGTAACTTTATTTTAAAAAATTCATCCGCAGAATTGTTAGAATTTAATTGTATAGTTGTAATTACATATGACCTTAAATGTTTATGCTTATATGACTTGGATATATACATCTGGAAAGTAACAAAAACTAATTCTGATGGCATTCAGGCATTGTAATACATTTTATATATGCATACATATATGGAGTTAAAGGACTTAAAAGGACTTCAAAGTCAAAATCAAAGTATGTCTGAATATAATTTTTCCCTACTGTGAGGTTTCGTCCCCCAATACAACTGCTAATGTAACATGCACTGCACTTCCAATCAGATTTATGACTGTCAATAAACCATAGCATGTAGGTTCGACATGAGTAGGTGTGCAGGGAGAGTCATGGTGTCGCACAAAGTGCTGTAGAAGATTCTAAAAAAGCCTCACTGGCTTGTGAAGAAGCCCCTTATTTTTGTGATGACATTTCTGGGTTAGCTTTCAAAGTTTTTTGAGTATGGCACACATAGCACCTCATTATGAAAAAACACATCCACACAGTAGACCCACACAAAATGCACTGGAACGCTAATGAACAACACACACGCACAATAAAAGCTAAAACTATGGGCACACACACATGCATTCACACGCTTGAAACACATGATTCTTCCCTGAGCCTTCACTGAGGTGCACAAACATTCAAGGGTCTTCACACGTCAAATTAAATCAGAACTAGCCGGGTGAAAGCAATTGCCGTGAACCGAGCATGAGATGATGTCTCTGAGAACAGAACCAAGTGAGGAGAGACAAATCCTCTCAGATATCGAGTGTGGTTAATGTACTTAATGTGCCTAACAATGGCATGCTGTGAACACTGGGTGTCTGGGAGCAGAGAATACGGCAATGCACATCATTGTACCAACGACGAGATGTAAGCCTCAAGATCAGACAGACAGCAAGTTAAACTAAATGGTTGTGCATGAGGAATAGATCAGCTGATGGTTTGCATCTAAGTATCAAATTAAACCTTAATCTTTTGATAATCAATAAACAACCCATGGCATCAACCTTGTCCTGAGAGTAATTGGGGAGCCTTCATTCAATGCAGTTCACTCAGATCAAGACAAATGACACTGATACCTGCATCTGAATCTTATTACACCTCATGTCAGTAAAGAGGCTGAATAATGTAATTCATGGCTCAGCGGAGGCGAGAAAGATGGTGAATACCCAGAAGTAATTGTGGAATATGCTGTACTATAGAGATCATGACTGCTAAGCACAGCATATCTGTACAGAAGAGCGTGTAGATGCAGTCAGTGCAGAATTTGGACAGATCTTAGAGTCTGTCTAGACTCTTTTGAGGAGTTTGAATGATGGAGCTAATCTAATTAGAAAAAATATGAAAGAACCCAAAAGAACTGCAGCCGGAGTTCAGCCAATAATTTCCAAACAATCCACCCACTCCCAGTATTGCACAAAGACTAGCCAAGCATCTGAGTTTACGTTGGATATATTTGCTAATGAGGCACCTGGCTAGACATGAAATAATTGTATGGTCTCTGATGTTTAGGACCTTCTTAATTCCTCCCCCATACACATTAAGAGCCTGACATAGATGTTTTTTTGCATTGAAGAATTTGACACATTTGTCTCTCTATAGTCGCAATCCATGTTTAAACTATTATGCTTTTTAACTACATCCACCTCAATACTCCATTTTACTGATTGGAAACTGCACTGTGTGAGCGCTTTCTTTCTTAATTCATAATCCTTTGTGTGGCACTAACTTGTGTGGTGTTGGTATTTTGTACTGAATTAAGACTGGCCACACACCACAGGAAGCTGAAATGGAAGGAAAGGAAGAGAAATATGCTGAGCTGCAATTAAAAGAAATATAAAACAGGTATGATTCAAACCGATCTCATGAGAAAACGTGACAATTTTAGTTGCTGGTAAAATCATATGAATTTGTACAGTATATTTTGTTTGAAAATGTATGATTTGTACAAAACTTAAAACCCAACCCTAACCTTTAATGGTGTGTAAGCAGATTGTATGCACATTTAAAAATGAGATCATACAAATTCATATGCATACTGATCACCAAAACGTTAAAGTCCCCATGAAATCAAAATTTACGTTTTTTTTTAGCTTTTAGTATTAATATGTTAGCCTTTAGGTTATGAATAAGTCGCTATAAATAGATGCTGAAGCTGCGGCTGTAATCGGTCACTTGTTTACAGAATTAGTATTTTCTGTACAGTGAATGAGATCAGTTTGAATCAGCATTAAAAGTCTTAAAAATCATAGGAATTTAGTTCTGAAAGGCACACAACCATGAAGTCTAACGCACTTACGCTGTACTTGCATAGGAGCAGTGCACTTTTATAATCTACATGGCATGCATTTCAAATAAATCAAATATAACTATCAATCGCTGATGTCAGATCTGAGAGTAAAAATCTAACGTCAACTTTAATCAACTTTAGTCTTTAAACAAATGTCTATGGAAAAGCTATGGACCTAGGGGAACATGAGGAGAACTTGTTAGACAGGTAATTTTAGCCCAGCTTTAAATAAACTGTTTAAGTATGCAGCAATCCAGATTCAATCCACCCTCTATCCCATCACTCTTATCCACATCAGTATATGTACTGCAGTGGTTCTTGTCAACAGATGCCATGTGAAGTAGATATAGTATGTTCCAAAAGAGGATGATTTGCTTCCCTTAGAGAAAAAGAGGGTTATTTGCTTGGAGTGACATCATCTTTATTCATTCTGACTTCCTGCCATCTGCTATACTAATTCATCACTCATTATGAATGTCCTTTCATTCACAGGCGGTGATAACACACTACACCCACTATAGGTCATAAAGACCAACAAAACATAACAAAAGGAACCAAAAATAAATTTGTTTGATGCGTAATAAATTACCATTTTACTTTCAAGGTCCTTACTCACGCTTACCCAAACAAATGCCACAGGTTACAGTGTAGATTGTTGAAAAGTAAGGACAATTAGAAGAAAACCCACACATTTCCTTAAAATAAGGACAATTGCAAAGTTCTCTTTCAACCAGTTTAATTATCTTTTCTTTTTTTTTTCTTTTTTTTATGGTAGCCGCAGGGTTCAGGTGAGGTTTGCACAGGGGTTCTTATCAACAAAAATTCATTATTGTAGGCTACAGAATGAATCAGTATAACTCATTCTACAATGGTAGATGTATAAGCATTATACAAAGAGCTAAGCTATGCTGTACTCCCTAAGAGTATAAAAAAAAACTCACATTTCATTGCAATTCAGTAAAAAAAAGTTTATCTGCAGCAATCAGTCTTCCTTTTCACTGTATTTTCTCAAGGCAAGACACAGCGACAAAGACTACCCTACTGAATTATCTCCTTCAGATGCAAACTGCCAAGCCCAAAATGCCCCACAGGCAATAAGAACCACAGGTCTGGGCATCTTGCATAGTCACCATTATTGAGAAAATTCTAAAATCTCTCAGTGGCATTTGATGATAGCCCCTCAGGCACACCATAACACTGCATTCCCAAATTCCTCAAATTCTAAAAGGAGGTCTATAAAACACTTAGAGGTTTCATCTGTTAACATTCCCTTTCATCTGAATACCAGCTCTTCAGAAGAATGTAATTAGATTTTTTATTTTTGTTTGCCCTTTCCATCTTTATATTCCATCTTTATATATATATATATAAAACAAGCTGAAACTGACAAAATAACCATCATTCTACTCGGATAATGCATGGCTAGCTGTGCATTAAACAATTTTAATGCACTTTGCAGAGGCCTCATCGTGCATATATATATATATATATATATATATATAAATATATACATATATATATATATATATATATATATATAAGGGATGTGACAATATCAAAATCTCAAGATACGATATTATTGCGATATGAAGTACACAATACGATATTTATTGCGATATTTCCCAATATTTATTGTGTTCCCAAACTCGCAGCACATGCAATAAATGAGTTCACTGCATTCATTCACTGTGAACGGAGCTGCTCTGAGGCGCGGAAAACACCGGATCACGAGCTGATCACGTCAACAATGTGTATGCTTCACTTTTAAACACGCAAAAACAGAACTGATGAAGGGATTAAGCTATATAGTGCTTTCGGTTTTAGTTTGTTTGACCGATACTGTCTGTGCCTAAATATAATGCCCCAAAACAAATATATTTTAAAAACTACACTTTTTTTCCTGAAAGACCTATTGTTTCATATCGTCATGTGACCACGATAATCTCAAGATAATATCAAGATTTTGCTATCGCAATATCACGATACTGAAAATATTGTTTTCAATAAATATATGTGATGGCATGCCTACCTGTCTGCTGTGTGGTTTTGTTAATTTCTGTGTTTCAGTGGGGCGGGGCTGCAGCCCGAATGCAGATGGAGGACACCTGGGCCCGGAGTCTTTCCTCATTACAAAAGCTTCCTACCTTTCCCCTGTGGTGTGTGTGGGGCATTTGTCTCTCCTGTTCACCATCTTTTTTTTGTTGCTTTTGGCCTGCATTTTTGTTCAATTATTGCTTCGTTTGTAAAATAAATGTGTTATATTTTGATTCAACCCCTGCTTCCCTCTTTTTTTTTTTTTTTTGTCATAGCCTTTGACCCGGGTTATGACAAATAGGGGCTTGTCTGGCTGTTTTTGGTTTGTTTTTGTGCTACGTATTAAAAGTTGTGCGTTTTGCGGGATAATATTTGTGAATGAAGTGTTGCTGGAGTGACGTCACTTGCCCGTAGTATTAGATTGTGTGGTGCAGGTGTAGGTTGTAAAGAGAATTTGCGCTGTGATTGGTTTGCCTGAAAACGGTTTTTGACCGGGGTGCGTGAAAATCTAGGTAAGTAATGTAAGTATTCCTTTTGTTTTTTTTTTTTTTTTAAATAAGGTGCTTCTCTGTTAGGTTTAGAGGCATTACTCATTTGGGTTTCACCTGCGTTGTTTGTGTAGTTTTTCGGTGAAAGTGGATAGAGCAGTTGTCTTGGGGGCACTTCCTTGGGTTTAGGAGAGTCACCAGTTTCAGATTGCTTTTCCTTCCCATCAGGTTTTGTGCATAACGGAACCACCATCAGTAGCCGCATGAAGACTAGGGTTGAGTTTCTGTAGTTTTGCGGTTGTAGTAGTTAGTTAGAGAGGCACACCTTATTTTTATTTTTGTGTTATAGATTCAGTGCTAATAATTTTGGCCTGAAATTCCACACACATGGTTAAAATGTCTACAGTAGAGGAATTTATAGCGTCTCCGTCAGAAGAAATATTAGATCTTTGCACAAAAGAGCAGCTTCTTAAAATAGCTATGAAAAAACACTATGGTATTGATGTCAGTAATTTTTCATTAACTTTTGCTTTCCATGTCGATTTCAAGTTTAACGTTTGAACAACAAAGAGTTACTTGCGAAGCAAACTGAGCACGGAAGGTTTAAATCGAAGGCCGAATTGGACGTGGTAATTCTGGTTTTGCTTGCATTGGACACATTTTCAATCAGGATAAGTACCAGTTAAGTTACAACGTGCCAAGTTCTAATGTGTCTGATGTTTTTGTGAGCCAAAGTAAGAGTTTTCAGTCTGAAAATAAGGGTAATGGTTCACGTGACTCCGATAGATTTTGTCAATATTGCCATAAACGTTCATAGAGCGCCTCTAGTGTTACCATTTCTGTTCTCTGTGTATTCTGCCTTTACTGGTTTCTTAAATTGCTTCCTTTGTACACCGGTTGCTGAACCAGAAGTAGGAATGGGAGATGCAGAGGACTTGAATAGTGAGGTTAAGGTTAAGTAGGTTCATTTTAAATGGGGTAATTGGGGTGTTTGCATATTTGTAATGGTTGTAATTTTTTTTGAGTTTAGTTTTGTTTTGTGAGCTGTTTGTTGCTGGGTTTCCGTTTGGGACCCCATTCTAATGCAGATGAAGGACACCTGTGGTGTGCGTGGGGAGTTCATCTCTCCCGCGCACCACCTTTTATGTTGCATTTGGCTGGCGTTTGTTCAATTATTGCTTTGTTTGTTAAATAAATATATTATATTTTGATTCAACCCCTGCTTCCCTCTTTTGTCATAGCCTTTGATCCGGGATATGACAATATATCACCCTATCTGAAATGTAATAAGTAGTGTAACTATTTCAATTACTTTAAAGTTATTTATTACATTTGATTACTTTATGCTTGTTTAAATTTCTAATGTTTTCATCTATTACAAATTTAAATCATTTTCAAACATTTAAAGCAGGCAGGGTTAACCTTACAATAGAGCTCAAAATTCTTTATTCATCACTTGAATTAAGATTATAATTTAATTTTAAAGCACAGCCACAACAAAATCAGACTTTTGCACTTTTTTTTTTTTTTTTTTACTTTTCACCCATTTAAAAGCAAAACAAGAAATAGTTTAATACTGTTTTTGAAATCAAATCTTTGTATAGTTATGAGAGGAAACATTGGCATCTACCAAAAGTAACTGTAATTTAATTACACTTTTTTTCTCAGTAACTGTAACTGATTACAATTATTACATTTATTTTGTAATCAGTTACTGAGAAAAACTGTGTATATGTATTCCATTTTATATGACCACAAGAGTCTCACTTGTACCTACCTAAACTGAAACGTAAAAAAAAAAAGATTATATAGGATATTCTGAATAAGGCTAAGGCTTCATCAAAAGAGAAAGGGCTAAATGGGCCATGCTAAACATGCAAATGTTGACCCCTTAATATTCTTAACACAGTTTAGCATGTGGTGCCCTACCAAGAGATAATACAGGTCAAGTCTTGCTCATCAACAAACGCCAATGTTGCCATTAGTCTGTCAAAACATGTGAAAAATGAATCCATATTTTATTATTAGCAGGATTGCATGAAGACAGTCCAGACAGTGATGACCACAATTACACCCCAGCATACAGGAAAAGAAGGGCAGTGAGTAAAGTTCAATGACACCTCATCAGAACGGAAGGTCATTATGGAAAGACTGAGTTCTGTTTCACCAGAGCAGTCATGTTGCTCCGTTCATGATTAATTGTGATCTGTGAGCCTATCCGAACCAATGATCTAGAAAGGAATGGCCTCTGTACACTCATTAAAGAGAGAGTGAAAGTGATGGTAAATAAAAGAATGACAAAACTATCTACTTCTCCTATAGAGACCTACAAATTGTAATTGCAAATCAGATTGTAATACGGCTGCATATTGCTCTCAAGGGAGAGTCATTTGCTTAACTAAGAAAACAATCCAACTGACACCCCATCATAAAAAAGCACACGTGACCATTTAAAATCACAATTACCTCAGCATTTTTCTCTGCAAGTTCACTCTAGGAAAATGCTGTGGTCACATTTACATTTTTAACAAGGAATCTGATTGCGTTTTGCATCTTAACTGGGCCTTTTTAATAAGCAAATCATTTTTTATTTTTTTTTATTTTTTTTCATACAGCTTATGGTCTCCTCGTCAGACAGAGGGCCCACAGTGGATTGTTTCTCTAAGTTGCTTGCTTTGAATTTTTCCACAATGTAATCGCAAATGTCACACAATAAATAAAGCATGCAGGACTCACGCTGGGAAGGCGTTCTAATGAAGTGGCCAGCTGACGCTGACAGCACAGTTCATGTGTGCAGGATAAAGACCTGAACTGCTGGAGCTTAAGGGCCCACAGGCTCATCCAACCAGAACAAATTTGTCTCACACTCTCAACATGGGTCCCCTGTCAAACACACTCCTGTCCTCAAGCTGGGATAAAATAGTTACACTGTCACGGATAGAGAGCCCAATACAAAGCAGAAAATATAATGCAATAAATATTGATGTATAAAGCTTTTGAGGTTTGAACTATAGTGCAGAGATACACTACTTACAGTACAAAATATATGCAAGAAAAAAAATATAAATAAGTAAAGGATGTCTAGACAGTTTGCTGTCTCTAAAAACATTGGGATGAGGTTACCATAAACATCACCTATACTCTACAATGAGGCGTGGAAGACCATTTCCACCTTAGAGTAAAGAATATATGGATAAATGTGACAATATATTTCAAAACTGTGACTTTATTTCTCACAATTGTGACTTCATTTCTAACAAATGTAACTCAAATTTATGATAACTGTTAATTTACATCTTACAACTGCAACTTTATTTGGCATCATTGAAATTATTATCCTTGATTGTGATTTTATCTCTCAAAAAAGTCATATAGCTCACAAGTGCAATTCCAGGAACTGCAACATTAGGGGCTACTGCAAAATTAATTTATTTTATATCTCACAATTGCAACTTTATTTCACATAATTGGGTTTGTTTCCCAAAACTGTGATTAATTCCTACAACTGTGAATTTCATTCGCAAAATTGTCACTTAATTTCTCACAATGTGATTTTCTTACAAATCTGAATTTCTCATCATTGTGACTTCATATTTAACAACTGCAGCTTTTTTTCATATAATTGTGGTCTTTTTTTCCTTCCTGTAATTGTGATTTTATATTTTAAAATATGACATTATATCTCACAAATGTGACTATTTCTTTAAACTGCAAATTCATTTCTCAGTTGGAAATTGTTTGCAAATTTATTTATCTTATTAGCAAATTTATAGTTCTTATTTTACATCTTATGAGATGCAACTTTATTTCACTTAATTGCATTTGCTTCCCATAACTATGATTAATTCCTAAAAATGTGACTTTATATTTCACAAATGCTAATTTATTTATTGAAATTGCAACTTTAGTTTTTGTACCTGCACATGTATCTTTTCATTATTGTAACTTTACATATTATAATTCTGACTTCATCTCTCACAATGTGACTTCATTTCTTATTTTAAATGCTTTCTCACTATTATACGTTTTAGCCGAAACAGGCTTCCATACAGCAGTTGAGCAACATCTGTCAAAAAATGTATTTCAATCCAATGACCTCAGTATAAAGGTGTCCACATATATAAACCTAAAAAAACAACACACACCACAGAACATGCATACAGCAACATGCCCCCTGTCATCAGCAAGTGTTATTTCACGGTCTGTCTGAGACAGTCGGCATAGCTTAATAAACAAAATGCCTTTTTATCAGCCACACAGCATTCTGATACATTGCAAAATGGCATGAGACGTTGCGCAGTGAGTCTTTCCAGGCGAGAGATGTTTAAAGAGCATCGATTCACTCAAGCCAGCAGCTGTGGCCTCTGACACTGAGAATAGGGTGTTTGCTTGTAATTGCCCCCCGACAGTCACATGCATCAATGAAAGCAGCCTCTGAAATCTCCCACACAGTCTCGCACACAATGGAAGAAATATGATATACTGCAAGACATTTCATACTCTTCCATAAATGTTAGACCACAAATTATATATGTTTCCATAAACACTGGGCCGTAAATGTTACACCACCGGAACATTGTTAACTGTGATAGCAAATATTTTAACATAAAAAAACACTTATTTAAAAGTTCACCCAAAATAAGAAGAAGAAGAAGAAGAAGAAGAAGAAGAAGAAGAAGAAGAAGAAGAAGAAGAAGAAAGAAAATTCTTTCATCATTTACTCATGTCATTCCAAAATAATATATTTTGAAGTATGTTGATTTTTTTTTTCCTCCATTGTATTCAAATGTAATCTTGGTCAATGGGAACCAAAACTGTTTGGTTAGCAATGTTCTTCAAAATATCTTCTAAGTTCCACAGTAGAAAGTCATACAGGTTTGGAATGACATGTAGGTAAGTAAATGTTGAAATTTTAATTCCCTGAGTGGACTATCCCTTTACTTTGCCATACGTCCTTTAACTCTAATAGAAAAGAAACTGTCTGAAGTTCTTAACTACTGTGTAAGAAACAAAGTAAATGTGACTCAATGCGAGGCATGCCACCAAATCACACCTTGAAGCATGTCGAATGTGTGACGTCTGAATGTGCTGTGATTAATTGAAGAACTGCCACTGATGATTTCACTCCCTCACCAAGCCAGGGAACAAGTGCACCCTGAGGTATTGTAGCTAAGAATCCATTATTCAAGGAGGAGGCTGTAGCTCCAAGCTGCAGAAGCACAGTTGACACCAGGAGGCTCTGAGGCCATGCTCAGTTACAATTATAGCTCCTAGCACAGCTAGACTGGAAGCACACTTAAAATCACAGACCTGTGAAGCTGAGAAGACTGGGAAGCTACAAACAAGGGTACAAGCATAAAACCTGTTTTCATATATTATTTCATCATATTATTTTGGCTTGCTTTCATATTCAGGAACATAACTGTCAGCTGAAGAAAATTTGGACTGATGCATCTATGCTTCATTCTTCTGAGAGGCATCCAAACTTAGAAAGCGATAACGTCTGCCTTTGAGGAACACTTAAATGATGCTCCATCATTGCTATATACTTCAGTGCTCTTGCAGCCTCAAGGAGACACTTTCAGAAAACAGGTCCATCCCCTCGGGGAGCAAAAAACACACATAAGAACTGTTTCTTCTAGACTGCAATGAGATTAAATAGCAAATTCAAGATTTTGCTTCTTCAGTTTTTCTCAAGAAGGAAACAACCCCAGTAATCTCAAACAAGTCTCCTCTAGGGTTTTAGAAGAAATCTCAATGTCTCAAACTGTGCTCAGATTTGCCAAGAAACTAAAGTCTGCGATAAAAGTCAGAGTTTTGATATGAACTCATATTCATTTCTCGTCAAATTCTTCAAATTATCTGGTCAGTCTTTCCATAGAATGCACTACATTTCTACATTTATGCCAAATACATAAGACTGGTGTTTTTACTACCTAAGAGTCAGAAGAATGTTGATCTGAATGTTCAAAATCACCTCTGAAGAATCTAAACATAGTGTGTCAATTAAGTTAAATACACATCACAGTGCCTAAGCCAAATTTTAATTCAACACACAATTTTTTTACATGTGCCATGGGCCATGTCAACACTGAACATTAGCTTTAAAGTGGTCATCGAGCTACAAGCACTTTTACAAGTTGTTTGAACTGAAATGTGTGTTGGCAGTGTGTGTACACAACCACCCTATAATGATAAAAGTCCACCCAATGATTTTTTTTAAATCATTTCCCCTTTCTCAAATCAAGCCGATCTGAGATGCCTGTCTGTGTGACCCAGATGTAAACAAGAATGTCTCCTAAGCGACTGAGGCAGGGGCGATTCCAGAATATATATATACAGTATATATATATATATATATATATATATATATATATATATATATATATATATATATATATATATATATATATATATATATTTTCAAATGAAAATGGCAACATCGTTTTATAAAGTATATGCGTTCATATGTGCTTCATTTTCACTGAAGGACACCTGCGGTGTGATCAGGGGTGAACGCAGCAAAACCTTTTTTACAGTTTACAGTAAATGGGGAACCGATTGCTCCCCCATGATATTTTGTAAGCTGTATTTATGACAAAGAACTGCACAGATGCAGATATTATAACAATCTACCGATAAACACACACCTTGTCCTGCACCGCTGCAGTCTGCGGATTGAAAAAGAACGTGCTGAAAGACGGGGAGGAGACGATTGAAGTCTGCCATAATTTTCATATGAAATTTAAAGGGGACTGACGGGATCACAAATTCGTGTACAGTTTATGGAACTAATCGCAAAATTTTAGGGGGCCTGAGTAGTCACGTAGTCGCACTAAAAATGGCCTAGCAAAGCCCATGGATTGAGGTGTTCTGTTGTTGGATGTAATAATGAACATAGCAGTCATCATTTACCCCCGACATCTCAGCCGCTGAAGACGCAGTGGATTACATTTGTTTTTGAAGGGAATGCGCCCCCGTATGGTGTAATGCAATTTGTTTATGCAGTTTAAGGTTAAAAACATCATAGTTTCTCCTCTATGCCCCGCCTTCTGAAACGTGGCGATTTTTACAAAGCTTATTTGGTGTGCTCTGATTGGCCAGCAATTCAGTGCATTGTGATTGGCCGAATGCCTTAAGCGTGTGACGGAAATGTTACGCCCCTTAACATACTACGGTCTGAAAATCAAGGTGTGCTCTGATTGGCCAGCTATTCAATGCATTGTGATTGGCCAAATGCCTCAAGCATGTGATGGAAATGTTAGGCCCCTTTACATACTATGCCGTCTCCAAGGCCAGCAGCACGAGACTGAGTCAAGCTGTTCTGCTCGTGCACATCCCATCATAGCTTTCCTTTTAGCAGTTCAGTCAATGTACTGTTAGGAGTTTATGAATAACTCAGGATATTGGTTTATTTCGCGTCAGAGGGAGTGTAAGGCACGTTTATAAACCGAATAACTTAAGTTATTTGTGGATTAGTGCGTACTGGAGACGCAAACAGTTTCAAATGATTCAGATAGATTTGGTGAACTGGAAGATCCAGTTAAATAGAAAGATTTGTTCACGATCCGGGCATCACTAGACGAGACAAAACAAATAAAACCCATTACAAACTAGGCATTTGTTGCATCCAGTGGGGATATGTTTTTACACATTAATTACCAAAACTGTATTTTTATGCTTTGCGTTGCCTCTCGCGCTGCATAAACATAAAACCATGTCTGCATTTGTGATCTGAGAAACAACAAGCCTACTCTACTGCTCAAAACTCGGGTTTGAATCATCATTGGCAAATTATTTAAATATAAAAAATGTACCTACAGGCTGTGAGTCAGAAGTGCCAGACTGTCCTTGCAAAGTTTGAACTGCCCAACTTCATAGAAACAGCCGTTGTACCACAGACGCATTGCAGGCTACTGGTTCAGGAAACAGTCCTCATCCTCCATAAAATGCGCAGCACACATCGGAATATTTGGGTTGGACTGTTCTGGAACAGTGTTTAAATACAACCTAACCACTGATTTCTAGTCATGTCCTCTTTTGGAAGGCCAAACAAAGTTTCACTTCAACGAAACACACAGCGACTCCACAACATGGCAGCTGCGGCAACAGAGAGAATAAAGGTTACAGCTTCTTTTTTTGTGTGAACATTTGGGCAGCATTATGCAAATCGTCCCACATAGTGACGTAGAGATGTGGGGGCGTGGTAGAATGAGCCAATTTAGGGGGGTGTTGTTGACCCTTAATTTTTATAAACAATATCTCTTTGGGTTTGAGACTTTAGTCTTTTCAACTTTACAGATCTTCTTTATGCACCAAGTGCTTGTAACACTCCAAAGAGAAAGGAAAACTTCAAATTGCATCATATGAACCCTTTAATGAATCTTTGCAAATCGCCTTTCCTAATAATGTGCTAATTAGCAAGTTTCACGATGAATGCAACTAAAGTAAACAGTACCTCAGAGAGCGGCTTGGAAGAGAGGGGGGTGGGTCAGCAGAGATCATTAACATTTTAAGGAAAATGCTACAAAACGGCTTGCTCTAAAAAGAGCTGTTTTTGACAGGGTAAAAAGGGTGTTGTTTTACACTACCATTGAGAAATTTGAACCAAACTATGTTACAGACTTTTCATTAAGACCTCAAAGAATCATATCTACTTGTGGAAAACGGGCATCTTGATGATCCCTTTAAGATGTTATCCAGTGCTTCTGGCTGCTCTGTGAACAATGTAAAAAATGAAACCTGTCCACTTTCACAGTGACAGCGCATTTGAATCCAAACGGATGTGCAGCACTCGCATGTCTACTATGGAAGAAAACATTGGCAGTGATTGAAGATCGATAAGAACGGGAAGAAACATCCGCTGAGCAGCGGTAAATGGATCCCAAGTCCATCCAGCATGAGAACTGATCAGTCTCCTGATGTAATGTGGCAAGCTATTTTAACATTTCTGCCTTAAAACTAACTAGTATGCTTTTTTATTTTATTAGCACATATTTTTATTATTTGTAAGTAGGAATGCACCAATATATTGGCCAAAAATCGGTATTGGCTGATAAAAGCAATTATCTATGCTATCAGCCATCAGGCAATTGTTTAAAACAGCTGATGATCAGGGCCGATTATTTCCTGTCAATCAAAAGGCGGCAGAAAAGTATGTCAGACAGCAGCTTGTATGAAGACGTTTCTTGAGTTGAATTTAAGGCTGTTCAGGTTAAAGCAATAATCACACATTAATGCAGCACTTTTAATGTGGTTTCTATTTGACCCAGTGAACCAGCCATAGTTCAAATCAGGGTTGCTAGGTCTGAGGTTTAAAAAAAAAAAAAAAACACTTTATTTGAAAAGCACCTATAATTTAATTATCACAATGGGCTTTGAGCTTTGTTATTTCTGATAAGAAATAAAGTCTCAGCTTTCAACTGAGTTGTATACAAATGTTTTTGAGTATTTTTTTTTTTATTTGAAAATAAATATAATTTTATTATAATAGTGTTGTTGTTCATTTTAACCTTTAATGTATCAAATGAGAGGGTTCCCTGTGTAGTTTACAGCAATAAATAATAATATCATTCTGATTAATATATCTTAATATCATTCTGATTAATCAGCTATCAGAATTGGTTGTAAAATTTCTTATTGGTTGCTCCTTACTTATACACATACAAGTATGTTTTTTTTTTTTTTTTTTTTTGTTGTTGTTGTTTGTTTGTTTAATTAGAAGTATATATTAATCAGATAATAACACCTACTGTATTACAGTGACTAGCATATATCAGTTTTACATTTACAGTTATATATTTGTCAGACTTTCTTCAAGGCATGCTAACATTTGCATAGGCCTGCTAAAGTCTCATTACATACAAAAAAAAAAAAAAAACTGAAAGACACACAAATAACTATTTGGATAATGACTTGCAGAAAATGAATAACCACTTTGGCAAACTATTGATGCATTTATTTGTGCTCTTTAAATAAAGTGGTTTAATTGATTAATTGGCTGATTGAAATGAAGTACTAATATGTAGATAAGCAGAAAATAATTAAGCAGAATGACTAGTATCTATTAATTTAGCCACTGACGACAGTCTATAAGTACTGGTATCTAAGGAATAGTTAGTGAACATGAAAAAGATGTCTGTACTAGTCAGTAGTGGATAACTAGAAAATAAATCAGAAGATGTAGTACAATAAAAGTGATACCTTAGTTTTTTTATGGTTTAAATCCAGGGGTTAAAAAAATTACTGAAAATCTTTCCTCAGCCAAACCCCATTCCACATCTAAAAAAATTAGGAGCACCTTCTGATCAATAATAAAAAATTCTGCTCAAAAATTAGCCTTCCTAATATGAGTTGACAATTAACTCTAAATTATTTGCGGGGGCATTTTCATTTTACCTTTGTAATGGCATTTTTTCTTTTTTTTTTAAATGCATGCAGTGTTTCCTAGGACTTTTTCCAGCTGTGGTGGCAGGACTATTTCTCATGGACCACGCCCCCTCCCCACCCGAGAATCACATGCACTCAGAATTAAATTTATTTTAACTAAAAAAGACAAGTAAATAGTAAATAAGAACAAATAAATTAATGACAATCAATAGCACAAACAAAACAATAACAAGATACAAATTAAATTAACAGTACTTTTTTTTTTCAACTGTAAAATAACACTGGGTAGTCTTCACTTTATAATGAAAACCAGTAGGAGGTTTATTTAGGCTGCTGTCTCTTTAAGACCTCATGCACAGATCTAATATACTGTTACATATGGCTCTGTGGTTAATTTTCTTTTTAAGAGTGGTTGTCCTCCTAATTAAAAAAAAAAAATAGGAGCACCTTCTGATCAATAATCAAAAATTCTGATCAAAAATGATTCTTCCTAATACAAGGTGACATTTGACTCCTTAAAGTGACTTACAGGGGTATTTTATTTTTACCTTTGTAATGGCATCATTTTCATCTATGTCAAATTCAAAAAAGTACAATCAAAACAATAGAATAAGTTCTATCTAAATTTCTCTATCTCTTGGTGCATAAAGAAGATCAAATCCAGAGATATTCTTTATAAAAGTTAAGAGTCAACCACGTCCTCCTAAAATGGCTCATTCTAACACACCCCCACGTCTACGTCATGATGTGGGAAGATTTGCATAACGGCACCCAAATGTTCACGCAAAGAAAGAAGGCGTAAATTTTATTCTTGCTGTTGCCGCCGCTGCCATGTTGTGGAGACCCTGTGTGTTTCGTTGTGAAAGTGAAACCACTTTGTTTGGCCTTCCAAAAGAGGACACAACTAGAAACACAACTAGAAATCAGTGGGTAAGTTATATTTACAACACTGCTCCAGAACAGTTCAACTCAAATATATAGATGTGTGTAGCGCATTTTATGGAGGATGAGGACTGTTTCTTGAACCAGTAGCCTACAATGCGTCTGTGGCACAAAGGCTGTTTCTATAAAGTGGGGCAGTTCCAACCTTGCAAGAACAGTCTGGCGCTTCTGACTCACAGCCTGTAAGTACGTTTTTTTTTTTATTTAAAGAATTTGCCACTGAATATTCAAACTCGAGTTTTGAGCAGTCTAGAGTTGTGCTTATTGTTTGTTTTTTCTCTGATCACAAATCCAGACATGGTTTTATGTTTACGCAGTGCGATACGCGTGACACGTAAAAAGACAGTATAAGTCATTATAATCAGTAATTATGTCCCCACTGGATGTGACGTGTAATGTACGAGTCGAAAACTAGGCACATTAACTTTCACTTAAGCTGGCGAACAATCTCAGCTTCATCGCGGATGGTGAGGAGCTAACTGATCTCTGCTTCATTACAGTTTGCACATATTTTTTCGTCGCAAACGTTGATCTGCCTTCAAAACACCTGGTAAAAGAGTTGCACAATAACGTGCGTCATCACTACGACACACCCTTTACGCCATTGATTCCAGCTTTTGTTCACACAGAGCTTGTTCTGACCTGAACCTGGCACTGTTACTAGGTCCCCAACCCGGGATCGATCCCGGAATCAAGCATAGAGAAGAAACAATAATGTACATTATATGGAAAATAATGTGTTTTTTTTAACCTTGAGTTCTCGAGACTCAACAGCATGTGCAAATATAAAAATTTTAATACAGAAATATTAAATTATATAAATAACTGAAATTATATGCTAAAAATGAAACTAATTCCGCCAGCAGGTGGCAGCAAATCACTGATTTTATCACTGAATTATTAATTCAATTGTTTTGTTCAAACGGCTGATTCATTCAGGAATGAAGCAATTGACTGTCTTTATGAATGGATAATCATGAATCACTGACTCAGATTCGTTCAAAAATACATTTTCATTGAATGGATCAAACTTGGCTGTGTTTGTTTTAGAGATGTGAAGCGGCTGAGATGTAACTATATTTGGAACTATTTTCGTGGACGAAATAGAGCAAACTCAGGCAGCACTTGTTTACTGAACTGTTGTATTAAATCAATATCACATTTGCAAACTACAATAGCTCTCTGCGATCAGTGGGCGCACAGAAAATGAAAGCACACAGAAAATGTAAGTGTGCCAATGATACATTCTGTCATCTGTCATCGCGTTATAAGTGCGGAACCAGCCAGAATGAGTAGAATAGTTATTAATAGACACAATGCCCAGCCGAAATTCAAGTACTGCTCAGTCTTCTCTGCTAATAACTCTGCTTTTTTTTTTAAATGATGCGAGCAACATCACTATGTTGTCACTAAGAAGCTGCAGCCTTGGAGGGATGATTTTTGGTGTGCCGGCAAAAAAACAACAACAACGAGCTATATGTTTTCCCCTCATTTTTTCCAATTGAGAAAATCTGTCTTAGCGACGGAAAACTTTAATCCCTTTAAATGTTCCAACAGCTTGCCATAGATGTAAAAACCGTGGGAGTACAAGGAAAGCCGTAGCAGCCTGTCAATGGGATAGCGTGTAAATAATGTCTCCCTTACTACCTTCACTTGCCCAATAAAAACAGAATGAGCTATGGCATTTCAAATATCCAAAACTGACTTGTGCTCAAATATAGTTGCTGCCAACTAATCGTGCGTTCTGAGGTTAATTCGAGGACATGTTGAGACGCACAACAAACATTTTGTTGTAAACGAGCCTTTAAGGTCATTACTTGACGTGCTGAATTATAACACCTTTTTATATCGTCTCCCTGTTCTTCTGGAATTGAAAGTTAAACAACATACACAAAAACAGAGATTCTGCGCTCTGCCACTCACCTTTGACGAGATGCGGGACAGCGAGGTGCACGCAGAGGGCGATGGAGACAAGCAACGGTCCCATCCTCACCGAACAGCAGCAACGAGTTCCAAGGTTACAAATGTTGAACGGTACAGAGGGTTAAAACTTCGGAGGTACACGAAAAGGTCTTCGACTAAGTATCTCCCAGGACAGGTGTCAGTTTAGTCCGTGTTTTTCTCCCAGGAAGGGTCAGCGGAGATGAAATAAGTGATCCTCTCAGGAGTTCCTCTTGCCCTTCTGCTGCAGTGGCGCGCGGCGAGATAACGAAGAGACTCCGCGCGGGTCCCGATCAATCGGTGATTGCGCGCGGCAGACGGTCAGTGTAGTGCTCAAGCAGCGGCGCTGTCTTACTGATAAAGACGAGCCTCGCTCCTCCCCAGCAGCCCTGGAGCCTCCAATACACAGAACGAACTGCAAAATCCAAATGGGTGGGGCACTGTCTGTGTATTTCACTTCTCCCAGGGAAAGACGCGCTTTTTGCTCTGATGTAGAACAGGTACAGCGGCTTAACTGTTCTGACCTCCCTTCCGATCACAGATTTATCACACTCTCTCCTCTCTCTGTAGGTGAGATAGTGGGATGGCCCTGTAGGGGAGACCGTGGATGGCTGTAACAAATTGTGCGATATTTATCCAAAACTTTGATGTGATCTTCCCATATTTACAAATTATGCTACAAATTAAAATAAGGTACGAGTACCTGTGTTACAACCCTTCACCACCCGGGTGAGTTGTGTTGCACCAGTTGCAACATTTTAATTTTATGCATTTGTTTAATAGTATTATGGTAACCCTCATCACTACTAAAACCCAAACCCATTTAATTTCAAAGAGTTTAATTTCAAAGTATAAAGGATAAACAAATAATAAATGTCTTAATTTAAACCATAACATATAATTATAAATTTGCTCACCCTCATGGCATCCCAAACCAGTATGACTTACTTTCTTTGTTAAAACATAAAATAGTCTCTTTTTTAGGTCAGTGGTAAATAAAAATGTCAGTGGTCAATACAACTCTTTGGTTCCCAATATATGATTCCCAATGTGTGTGTGTTCCACAGAACAGAAGGACGTTATACAGGTTTGTAAAGACAAGAGGGTAGTATGATTGATAACAGAATTTTTATTTTTGGGAGAACTACCCCTTTAATGAAAAAAAAAAATAAAATAAAAAAATAAATAAAAATGTTATTTCCAGTACATACATAGTACAAATACATTGCTAAAAATTAAAATGTTAGCAGGGCAATTATAAGGAAGAAAAAATAAAAACACTGGTGCAAACGCGTGTGTGTGTTTGTGTCACTCTCAAAAAGACTATACAAAGTCCCATGTTGTGCAATCTTAGTACACTGGAAAGCGTCACAAGCCTCTTGTCCGCTCAACCAACAGAAAAACAGAAAAGATTATGGTGTTACAATTCACTTCAGTCTCCCCTATACAAATCCTTATGCTATTCTAGTAGTAATCTCTATTTTAAGGCATAAGTACTTAATGCACTTAGTAATTCCATTAATTTAATGGACATGCAAATTTGTGCTGTATCTCTTTGAATACTTGAGTCATTGACAGACTGTGGAGTACTTTAATCCCTCACTGAAATATGAAATATTAAAGCAAACCAGAGCTGTCAATTTTACACACCACATTATACCCCTCATTAGTCTAAAAGGAGTTAAATCTTTATGCTGGCTGGTTCAGTTGTGGATAGAGTTTGGTGTGAATACTTATGCAACATGGCCTGCACAATTATCTGCCAGTCCCTGGTGATTTGATATGACATTTAATTAATTACACACAATAAAGTGGAGCATCTCCATACACATCACATCAGACACAGCTGGTTACCGGCATCCAAAAATTGCTAAACCCTTTCCTAATCCTCCAAGGAGTACTTTAGAGGCTTATTGCTCTTCCTGTATGTAACATGTGTGAAGAATAATAGCTCATACCTTCAGGGACACCTCTACTTTCAGGTTATATCTGAATAAGACATGTTAATGCTGAATGCATTCATAGTGCTCTTGCTGTAGCCATATACAAAACAGAATAACTGTCTAGTGCCATGTGGTCACGCAAGAATGCGGGAATATGAATTATTGAGTTGCAGCAAGGTGTAATATTTATCTTACATCAGGATTCATATTGCTTAAAAAAGGTGTCTCTCCTGACAAAATACTTCAATCAATATTCATTGTTCAACTGTTCAACTGTTCATGTTAAACTGATCAGCAGCACTTGTGGCATCATATTGATTGCCATGAAAATTATTTTCCACTTGTCCCTCTTTGAAGAAGAAAAAAAAAACAAAAAACACTAAAATACTCAGTAATATCTGTAAAAGTTAAAATAGTGTTTCAATAGCATAGAAACAAGATATAAAATAGGTAAACAAACAAACAAAATCTAGGTAAAGTGATACAATTAACTTATTTATTGCAATGACACTCTAACTTGTAAAACCCTAAAAGTACTATAAAATGTTAAGAATTTATGCAATTTATATAGTTTCTAATTTAACATTTATTTTAATGATCCTTTTAACAGGATTGTTTTTATTATTATTATTATTATTAAAAACTTACTAAATAAATAATTTTAAACTAAACTAAATTTTACTAATAAATAAATTCATAAATTTTGTTGGAGCTTTACTTGTATCAAACTTGGAATATTCCTTTAAAGCAACACTTCCTGTGGTTCTATAAATAATAGCAAATTGCTGGATTTTTCAGTGTTTATCGCCTATACAGCTTGCTGTCAAATATTAAAAAAATTAAAAAATGTGCAGTACCTTTATGACTGCTATTTTATATTTAATGTATATACCACCTTACACCTGTGGAGCGCTTATTGTTGTCCATTTAATGTATAGTTGAATGCATTAAAGAACCCTCTTAAGCATTACTTGAGAGATTTGTTTTAATCCTTTGAGTCCTTTTCTAGAAGTATGGGATTTGAATAGTCTTTTCAATGTTTTTTTTTCTTGCCTTCCATCCATCCTTCAGCTGCCTGTTTTTGAATTTTGGCAGTAGTCGCTCTTTTTCCATGTTCATTACTCGGTTTGCTCTTTCAAACCCTACAGCACTAAGAGAGGAGAGGCAGGGAAGACAGAATTAGAGACACTGCATTAATTCACCAGAGAATATTACTTTTGTCTTCCTGAACAGCAGCGGGACACAGCAGTGCAAAACACTCCCAAAAGCCCCTGAGCTCCTGCTTCAAAGGGAAAACGCTCAAAACTCTCTGCGAATCATGATATTTAAAATATACATTTGCATCAGTGTTTCCACAGGCTTGGGAAAGCGGATACGGCAAAGACTCCATTATGTTGCAGTAAGGGTCTTTTTTTTCTTTTCGTGAATGTGCTAGACCATAATAACTGTACTCTGCCACTGCGCTGTGTTCTCCATCTGTTCCTCTGATGCATCAAGCAAAGAACACTGTAGAAATTTTGTGAAGCACTTGGCCTAAATTAAGAGGAATCCACACTTTCAATTTTAACTGTGCTTGAAAGTCATATTTGTTTGATTTTGCTGACTGCTGGTCCCGTGATGCATTTATATTAGTTTGCTGGCTGTCATACACTGAACCGTTGAATGAAAAATGTTGTTCTACTTTGTGTCCTCAACAGACGGAGCAGAGGTTATATTATCCCACATTTAAACAAGCCAAGAAACATAGACGACTGGAATCTATGTGGTTTCCTGCTTAATGTGGAGCTACTGGAAACTGGAATTTTCTATTATGTCCTCATTCTTCAAGCATACAGTGGCAAGTGATGGTTTTAAGTCAGTTATTTATATCTTTTGCTGTAGTGTGTCAGTATGAAATAACACTTTACATTTCGAAACATTCCTTTTGCCATTAATTGTTATAATCCAGTGAGATTTTTGCATGCACAAGGAGTATGACAGCAGCAAGTGCTCCACACAGAGATCTTATTTCACCATCACCCAGTCTGTCTGGGAATACATGAAGAAACAGAAAAAACCAAGGCAGACTAAATACAGAAGAACTGTGGCAACACCTCCAAGACACTTCAGGAATCCTTCCTGCAAAGATACCTGAAAAACTATTTGCAAGTGTACCTAGGAAAAAAACGGCTTTAACAAAAAGGGTGGTCACACCAAATTCTGATTTGATTTAGTTAATAGAATTTAACTGATAAATAAAATCTATTTATGGCAATATTTTTGAAAGTATCCTCACTTTTTGTTTACACAAGTGACTAAAACTTTTAACAGTATGGTAGCTTTGCAGGAAGGTTTCATCAAGCAACTTGGAGACATTGCCACATTTTTTTCTGGATTTAGTCTGCCTCAGTTTTTTCTGTTTCTTTGTGTAATCAAAGACAGACTGGATGATGGTGAGATCAGATCTCTGTGAGGAGCACAGGCTGCTGTCAGACTCCTTGTGCATACAAAATTATTACTGGATTATTACAATTAATGGCAAAAGGAATGTTTGGAAATGTAAACTGATATTTCATACTGACACACTGTAGCAAAAGAAAAAAAATAACTGGCTTAAAACCATTTTTTTATTGGTGAAAATACTAATGGCCTAAGACTTTTGCACAGTACTGTATATATATACTGTATATAATTTTATACATTTAAAGACCAATTTGCTTTGCCTATGATTTTTTTTTTATATTCCTTTTTTTTCTTTTTCACTTTGCTTTCTGTAGCAAACATCCGATGCGCATTATTTTGAGTAACATTTGTTAGCTAACAGGCAAGACAGTTATTTAGCTATTTTCCATAACAGAGTAATGCATCGTTTGATGTTTTTGTAGGATTGCCACCCAGTGCATACAGCAGGGGAAAAAAAAAAAATGTTAAATGCCATGGCGAGCGTGATTTCACCAAGTACAACATTTTCCCGGATCAACATCCTTGTCGATCTTGGAACAATATTCCAATCAACCAAACAGAATTGGGTCTGTTTTTTTGGACAATAATGTTGATCCAGGATCATCAAAAGATATTGATTCAGAAAACATGAAACATGTCTTACTTGGCAAAATCACCGCGACCAAATTGCCATACATCCAATCAAACTCGACTTTATTTGGTTAAAATTTATCTGTCATATACACATATTGGAAAAAAATTCCCTCTGCCTAAATTTTTGCAAAATCAAAACTACAAAATGTACCTATATACAATTCACTGCAATATATGTATATACAACCTTTATACCTTCACACGTCACAAAAATTATGATTACGAGGCAGATTCTCAATTAATAAGGTTTTCTTTGTGTTAGTTCATTGCAAGATACTATGTCATAATCTCAAAACACTTTTACCATAGTGCATGATTCATAAAATAACCATTTTGATATTTGCATCACATCACTAGCTCCATATGTATGGCTTTTCTGATGTAATAAACTTGCTCGGTAGCTCACCTGGTGCAACATTGCACTTGAGATGTGGAGAAGCTCAGTGACTTGTTATAAGTGTTGTTATCTTACTTTGCTTTTGTTAATGCTATCTTTTAGGTTTTGGGTAGGGTTTAAAGTTGGTGGCTATGTTCACATGCCATTGAGCATTATCATTTTTGTCCCACTAACTGGACATTTTGTTTCCAAATTGCCATGATACATGACACAACCAAGGTAATAAAACCAGAACAATTTGTTTCACATAAAACTGAAGGGCCTTTTAGCAGCACTCCATGCTGCAGTTCAAATAAAGATGCAATTATGAACCCAACACATTAGAACCTTTACATGCAATGCCTTTAGTAAGTTCAGTATATAAAATTATCTACATATCAACACATGCACAATGCCAATTTTACCCAAATAAAAGATAAAACAAATACATAAGTATAATAAGTATAAGTATAATGTGTCGCCATGATATTGTAATCTCACACATAAGGAGATGTGGTGCACAGAGGTGGCATGTATAATATTCCCCACAGTTCCACAGAAAAAGGAGCTCCCCTGGAGAAACACCAGTCGATGTGTTTCTTTATTGGACTCGCTGGATTCATCCACCCACACACCTTCGCAAGTTCTCCCCAATCTACTCTGTTTACTCTGTGTTGAAGGGAAAAAAAAAATCACATCATTGCTTCTCTGTGCATCATCTTGGCCTGTTTACACTGATCTCCTTCTGATGGCTGCTTCCAATGTAACATCCTTTCTGCCTTCCCCTTTCCTTTCTCTTCCCTTAATTTTTTTCCATTTCTCTGCTAATGTGTAGGACCAATAATGTGTAGTGAAGGCTGGCCAGGGATAAAGGAATTTCAGTATGTTTTGCTAACTCTTCTTTCTTTCGCCAGGTAGCATCAAATGGTGCCCTTTGTCCAAACCTCCATGGACGGCCCTGAGACTCATTTACAATGTCAGTGTGGCTGTATATCAGCAGAAGAGAAACAGAATGGAGGGACTATATTTCTCTTGGGAGATCAATAAGCCACACCTGCACCAGATTTACTGTGCAGTGTCATGACTTATGAGCATATCATCTGACTCCTCCTTGGCATTTTCTCACCCAGGCCAGAGTCACAAACACGACAAAACAAAACAAAGCAGTGACACTTTTATCTGGTATTACAGGAATTTCATTAGAGACATATGCTGTGGTGTTGGAATTCTCACTTCTGAGAATGCTGCCGATAAATGTGAAGCATGACTTCTTTTTTTCATTGAATATTACAATACTTTTTATACCACAGTTTAATATATAGAGACAGCTATACAGTCATGCAAAGTTACAATGCAATAACTAGCTCTGTTCATTTTGTCAAAATTGAGTTGACTGAAATTGTCTCTACTAGACTATAATATGTCCTGTGACAGAGAGGTTTAGTTCAACTAAGCTCAGGTTCAGAGAAAATGGAGTGTGAATTGACATGATTGGCAATTTTCTCACTTTCGGTGTTAGCATTGTTTCTGTTTTGCCTTTTCAGGACAGTACAAGACATTTGTAGGTTGATTCTGTCAAAAAAATCTAAACTATAGCTGTGTGTTACTTGACCAGCTTGAAACAACAACACAAGCTCAACTAATTGTTTGAGTTTTAAATTACTGCTTAGAAATTACATGCTTTACATTTAAAAAGGTAGAAAGTATTGATTTTAACGATGAAGGCATATTAATCAAATAGTGAAATGAAGTATATGAATTAATATACATTACATTTCAAAAGCTTGGGGTATATATATATATATCTATATATATATATATATATATATATATATATATATATATATATATATATATATATATATAAAGAAGAAGAAGAAGTGTCTTGTGTCCACAAAGGCTGCATTTATTTGATCAAAATACAGTAAAACAGTATTGCAAAATATTTTAACAAATTTAAAATAACTTTGCTAATATATTATAAAACATAATTTATTAATGTGATAGCAAAGCTGAATTGTCACATGATCCTTCAGAAATCATTCTAATATGTTGATTTGTCACTCAATAAACTCTTTTTAATTGGATTAACGTTGAACACAGTCGTGCTGCCTAATATTTTTGTGCAATCCGTGATATTTTTATTCAAGATTTTTTGATGAATAGAAAGTTCAAAGGGACAATATTTATCTTAAATACAAATTGTAACATTAAATATCTTTACTGTCACTTTATATATTTTTTAAATCTTTGCTGAATAAAAATGATTTTATATTAAAATCAATCAATCAATCAATCAATCAATCAATCAATCAATCAATCAATCTTACTGACCCCACACATTTGAACAGTGGTGTAATTTTAATAATAGCTTTGTTATTTATTACCACATTATTAGGACTTCTTCATTATTAGGAATGTCTGTCACAGTCTTGCTTATCACAGATAAATACCTGGGCTTCTGAATTTATTTATGCCCCTCAAAATATTTATGCATATTTAATAATTGTTAAAAAAAAATGTCAGGTTAAAAAAATTGCATTAAATTTATTCACTAAATAAAAAAAAAACAGACTTTAAAAAAGTCCCCAATCCATTTGCTGTATAAAATAAATGCCACAGAAATAAATGTCACAATCAATATTATTATTATTATATATATTAACACTACTACAACCATAATTATAACCATCAACACCATTATTATTATTATTATTATTATTATTATTATTATTTTATTTTTTTTTTTTTTGAAGATCACACTTCATTAATAGTTAAGCCTTAGAAGTCCACAATATGTCCTAAAACAAGATTATACTTCACTTTTCGAATATACCCACGCATTGTAATTAATGCACTTCACTGAACAATACGACCTAATTGCATTTATTAATTCTGACAACATATTTCAGATGTTATGCTCTAATTGAGGCCATCTCCTCCAGAATCCAAAATCAAAGACAAGGCACGCTACACAAGCTTCCTGCTTGATTTCATGGGCCAGCAAACAGAACACAAACAAATCATGATGCTTTAAACATAATATTAATCTTCCATACTTCAATAAAAACCAGATGATAACTTCTTTAAAAAGAGATCAACTACTCATTCAAATCAATGTTATATTGAATTAAAGGTCCTTGCAAAGGGGTTATTGGAACACAAAGGTCTGTTTGAACATTGTTCTAGATATGAAATAATCCAGAAGTCAAACTATAATAAGATGTTTGTTTTCAAGGCTTTTATCCCAAGTGCAAACAGTTCATTCTGCACACAACAGGAGAGCTGGGACATTATTAGAGAACTAGGCTGGTTTTATCAGGTCCTCTGCCACATTAATCCTCCCCACAGGACTCTTAATGTAGACAGAGGCCAATGAATTACAGTTAACTACAGCCAGATCAATCCATTTCTCTGCCTCTGGCTAGGTGATAATCGTGTCTTCACTTAAAGGTTACAACACAGGCCAGCAGCTCACATGAACTATAGTAGCCATGCAATTGGAAAGACTCAAGAGACTAGATAGTGTAATATTTATCAGGGTCGGTAGATAGAAGTGATGTACTGACTGTTTCTGTCTTCTCAGTTTTCTTTCTTTATCTCTTTTCCTGTAAATTAGTGTATCAGCTAAGCATCATTCCCCTGCACTTTGATTTTGTGTCTTTCCGTTTAATAAGGATGCTGTGAAACTCAAGCAGCACAACTTCCTGCTCCTTAAATCAGCTCAGACTGTAACAATCATATGACCCTGAGCTATCTAAAGTTTGAAATTCATTACTTCATTTATATAGTGCTTTTCTATTGTCAGTCCTATATCCATCCTTAATGTGTTCTTTCAATAAAAGTGACTGTCATATAATGCTTTGACAGCTATATATCACCAACCGTCTCATATTTCTTCAAGGTGAGAGCAATGTTGCTATTAATGAAATGGAGAAGTTCTGTGGGTGTCACTGCAGTTTATATGGACAAGTAGAAGCTAGTGCAAACCATAAAAATAACTGATGTTATGACATATGGAACATTAGTAATGACATGTCTCAGTTATTATATTTTCTTTGCATTGACATTTATTCTGTATTATACTGTAAAAAAATTTAAATGTACTGTATTAATATGATGGGATTTTCCTTTTTATTTTATTTTTTTACATTTTACCTGTATTTTGAATTTTGGATTGTGTTTTAGGGTTAACAGAAATGTCCTTAAAGGGATATTTTTTTTTTCATCCTTTACTCACCTTTATGTTTTTTTTGTTGTTGTTTGTTTGTTTTTTGGTGTGTGTGTGTGTGTGTGTGTGTTCCGTAGAAGAAAGTCATACAGGTTTGGATCAAAATGAGGGTTAGTAAATGATGACCAACTTTATATTTTGGGTGAACAATCCTTTTCTTATTTTCAAAATGGAAAATGTAACTTTACAAAGAAAAAAAGGTACAATCCACCCTTTCGAAAGGGACATATTTGTACCTTATTTACCACTACAGTGTGCGTATTGGGGCAAGTTCGCACAGCGGCAGAAAACAATTGTCTGTCCTGTATTTGAGTCCTTAATAATGTTGCATTCACACATATTTTATTTATTTAAGGGTGGGTTAACCACAAGCGAACTCACACTCATACATTTTCAGGACTTACAACCGCATTTTTGGTGAAGCCCTGCTGTGTGAACAGAACCATAATGGACAACTAGTTGTCTGTCACATTATATGGTGTGAGAGTCCCACTTTGCATTGCTGTTGTGGGTTTTCATGTGTGGTTTCAGTAACCTACAGAGGCACAGATATGAGTTATGTGTCATCTGACAGTTTAAATCCAGTCTGTGTGTGACTATAATTCAGATATAATGGATGAAATCACCCCTCAATTAAAAGATTTTCATGACTTTGCCGTTTTGGACATTGCCATCAATAATATTTACTTAAGTCAGTGTCGCTATGGTTACAGGTGATATTCACAAATTGAATACAGGCTTTACTTCAGTTGTATATTCATACAGACAATATTCGTGCCTCTATGTTAAGCTGCTTTGTGAACATGACATTTTGACAATCACACTTGTAAGTATATGCAGCTGTCAATTCCAAACACTGACAGTGTGAACATATGAGTACCTAAAATGTACATATTAGTACCTAAACACTAAAAATGTGTCCCAAAAATGAGTTAGAGAGTACTGTCCCAGTTACAGTTTTTGCAATTTATTTTTTATTTATTTATTTTTTTTTTACACAGATTTACTGTTCAATGTAGTTTTCTAAAACAGTAACATAGCGTTTGGTTGTTGTTTCATCTGGTGAATATGAAGAATTCTGAACTCCCCAAACCCCATGTCCCTATTTCAAAGCAAATACATATTTATCTCTGGAATGTACCATATTGTTTCACACCCAGGTGGCTTGTGTTGAGATTTAATTCCCTGTTGTAACATGCTTGCTTGGGCAAAGGCACACAAGAGATCAGAATTTCCTGTCTTGGAAGATAAGGATATTCCCCACACGCACACACAGTATTTCCCTACCCAGATATCCACACACTAAATAGATCAATCATTTGCATTTCCCATCTCACATGCTAACATGGCCCCATTTATCATGTTAGACAACTTCACAGATGGGTTTTTCTTTCACACGGTAATATTAATCAATAGCAAGTGAAATATGAAAAAGGAGGAAATCAAAAGCATGTAAATATGCTAATTTTCTGATCTGAGCAGACTAGTGCAACTTGAGAATAAATATCACATGCAAATACAGTGTGAGGGTAAGCAAAAACAACTACCGCACTCAGGCTCAAAGACACAGTTCTCGTATTCAGCATTTTTGGAGGGTGGTCGCATTTAGTCCCTTCTGATGAAGTAAAGGCAGAGTAGTACACATAGCTTATGAATAGTTTGTGTGAAAAACATTATGATATACAAGTGATAATGTGTTCTGCAGGGCCAACAGCAATAACTTGCATTCTATTATCATGAATTCATACTAGAGCAAAATGCAAAAAAAAATCTCAGAAATATGTTTACATAGGTATATATATATATATATATATATATATATATATATATATATATATATATATATATATATATATATATATATAATTTCTAAGATGTGACTCAGAGGCCTGCTGCAGATGTTGAAAGGCTATCATCATCTTTGTTTCTGTTTGAAGCTTTTAGAGAGTATTTATCAAGGGTGAAATATCGAGTAAAACACACGGCAACCTTTGATCTCTTGGGCAAAGTTTTTGAGCTTGGGAGAATTCAAATATCTATGGTTTCCAAAAGCTGGAAAGATCTAGACATGATGAATTGTGTAATGTGTTTTAATAAATAACATCTTGAATATGCAAATTCCAGGTGCTGTTGACAAAACTGTTTGTCATTAGGGATCATAAACACTCACAGCAAAAAGATTTTGAGTTGCATATTTATTCAGGCCTAATTATTCAAAATCAAATGTGTTATAATTACACTACTAATAAATGTTAACAAATAAAAAGGTGCATTGCATTTATGTTTGTTATATGATTGTCTACATATATTATTATTGAATAATCTTTATTTAAACTAGCTCAAAAAGTTATGTATTTTTATTAATAAGTATTTTTTAATATTAAATTGTGTGTGTGAGTATTCTTTTTTAAAAAAATTTTCACTGATTTTCTGATCAAATAAATTATTTCAAAAAAATTTAAACATGCAAATTATTGAAGCAAACAAAAACAAATCCTGAAAATGCAAGGTTTTACATCACTTTACAAAAACACATAAAAAATATATATTTTGAGAAATCTCTCTCTCTCTCTCTCTCTCTCTCTCTCACACACACACACACACACACACACACACACACACACACACACAGCAGAAATAACCTGTGTCACAGCAGAAGTCAAATGATTCATTCTCTGAAATATATTTATGTTCCACACAAGGAAAAAAAAAAAAAGAAGAAAAAAAGTGGCAGTAATGGAAAGTGTTTTATCATAGTATGAGGTAAATTATTGTTTGTGTAACAGTTACACATAGAGTAGCTATAGTTTCCCTAATGTCAACCAAATGTCTTTTGTCTGTTTAGCCTGACCTTTATTGAATAAAATACAGTATGCACCAAGGATACATTTTCTTTAAAACTAAAATAAATAATACATTATTAATTTACAGCATGACATACAGTAATTGAAATTCATCAAAGAAAGGCTTCTGTAAGGATCTTATATTAATGTAGAATACAACAGACAAGGCAACCGACTGTCTCTAGGTGTGCACTAATCATTTGTCTTGTATGTTTTATTCCGGTCTGAAAAGCTGTCTGATTCTTGACATTGAAATGTGTTCCAGAACTTAAGATAAAGTATAAAACATAACCTCACATCACTTTTGTTGTTCCTCCACAAGGTTGGTGATATTAAGAGGAAGAAGCATGACAAATGTGCCTGTCCGAAGGTTAAGGTGTAATATATAACCACAGCGCACATGTGTTCCGAGATGCTGCTGTTGACTCATACCGGATTCAATGAATCACGGCTCAGTGTGCCACATACTGTCAACATCCTCAATTCGTCATCTCTCCTTTTCCAATTAGGAGTGAGCAATGAAGTTGTGTATCCTTCAAAAATGCAAATGCAATAAGACAATGTGCTTAAATATGCTTGTACACAAACACATGCTGGATTCCCATGTTTTATGAGGACATCCATAGACACAGTGATTTTTATATTGTACAGTACATAGAGAATACTTGAACCTCACTGACAAACACTTATTAATACAAAAATCACAGTAATCTAAGAAAAGGATTTGCAATAAGTTCTATCTTGGCTAGAAGGGAACATTCCTTAATGTACATCCAAATCTACACCAAATATAAGAACAAACATTCTTCCAAAAACATCAACATAAATACTAAACAAAACTCAAATCTGCTCTTTAATAATGTTCACAAACTGTTTTTACAAAAATAGCATTCATGCAACTTTTTTTCTGAAACATTTAGATTGGATGTTCATTTAGCATTTTTTTAAACGTTAGACAAACTAACAACGTTCTCTAAACTTTAGCAGAAAAAAAATATATATATATTTGTTTCTGTGTCACAATTCACTAGGGAAGCAAGGCACAAATAATTTCTTAGTCTTTAATAATCCAAACACAAAGGGACCGTAGGAGACACATGATCACATGGATGGATGTTTAAAAAAGACAAACACTAACTGAATGGACAGGGGTTTTTAAACACAGGATAATCAGGGAAGAATGAGACGTACCTGGAATCAAATTAACACAATCAACGGGAGACAGAAACTGGGTCACGGAGCACATGGGGAGCAAAAACACACAAAACACGGGACAGAGTCTGACAATAAGTAGCACTGGTAAATTTAATAGCCAAAAATACATTGCATGGGTCAAAATTATTGATTTTTCTTTTATGCAAAAAATCGTCTCAGGTTACGAATGTAACCATGGTTCCCTGAGTAGGGAACGAGACACTGCGTCCTCTAGGGGTCGCTATGGGGAACACCTCGTCGTGACCCGTGTCTGAAGCATACAAATGAAAAAACACCAACGAGTTGGCCGGCGACAGCCTCTGACATCACTACCGGTGCGACTATAAAACAGGCACCGGGAAACACACGTCATTCACTTCTTCGTCTGAAGCTTGCGTCCGAAGCATGGCAGGGAGCTAAAGGACGCAGTGTCTCGTTCCCTACTCAGGGAACCATGGTTACATTCGTAACCTGAGACGTTCCCTTTCAAGGGAACTTCGAACTGCTTCCTCTAGGGGTCGCTATGGGGAACAGTATACCCACGCCGCCATGCTGAGGGGAGTGCAGGCCAAAATCATGGCGAACACTAAGTACCAACTCCAACATTTCAATGGGAGTTGCCCCCGGGACGTTTAGACGGCTGTCTGTGACAATACCCCTTACGGCCAAAGGCCTAAGCTACATACCCAACTTAATTGTTAGGGCCTCGGCCCAGTGGTAGAGCTAAAGGCTTGGAATCAGGAAAGATTCCTTTTAAAGGGATACAGCTAGGAACCTAGCATTTTATACTAAGTCTAGCCTGTCACACAGGGGCTACAGCTTGCTTCCGCAAAAGCTTGCTGAAGGAGCTGTCTCAACAGATCTCCAGTAGCAACACCCTGTTTAGATAGGTATCTGAGGATACATGGGTGGAGTGGCGCCCAAGATGAACGGGGCTTTTACCAGCTCAAGAAAGGGCACGAAGCAACCGCGCGAAGCCCTCACCATATAGGATTTTATAAAGAACGCAGAGTACTAGCGTTATCATGGATTTTCAAATACTGTTCTAAGGAAGGGCTCTCGTGGCACTCTGATAGAGCAGCTCATAGATGGAATGGTGCATCTCAAAAAAGTATGTTTGAGAGTCATCAACTCGATCTGTGGAAATAATGCTGGAGAGCTCTGGGAAAAAAAAAACAGTGAACTCAGTCTCATATGAGAGGAGAACTCCTGAATCCAGAGTAGCACGCTCATAGGCGACCCTTCTTGGAAAAGGGGAGCGCTACTAAACTACCACGAGAATCGCCCGAATAGCCCCTCATGTTGAGGGAAGCGATGCTTTAAGTGTATAAACAAATACACACTGGCTGAATGGAGCCCAAGGAACCAAGGTCTAATCATCTCAAGAAAGGGAACGAGGCGGAGCGCGTAACCCTTATCATACAGGATTTCAGAAAGTGCGCAGAGTCTTGCGTGCACACTTACCAATACGTGGATTTTTAGAAAGTGCGCAAAGTGTTCATGTGCACACTGACCACCATGTGGTTTTCAGAAAGTACACAGAGCTTAGCGTGTGTACCTAAAGGTTCCTAAGCATCGCAGAGGCGCTGAACCGCACAGGAGAGGCAAGCTCGAATTTTATAAACCTCTAGCGAGGGGAGCATCACCTGAGGCAGCATATACAAGAAGACTTCTGTAACTGCCACCTTCACTTCCCGCTGGATGCGACAGCACCTAAGCGGCCAGGAGACCCCTCAGGGTGACCTGGTCGGACATCCATGAAATTCCCTGCAGTGCTGTGCCAGGCCTGATGATCAAGGAGGCTCCCGCAGAAACCTGTGATCTCAGCCGCCTAATACCGGAACATGAAGCCGGATGGCTGGTGCTGACGAGTGTTTAGTAAACACTGTAACTGAGCACTGCAAAAGAAACTCACAGAGTTTATTAGTAGACACATAACCACCAGCAATTTACACATAAGTATATACATAAAGGGTTATTTTTATACTAACACCATACTGCGCTGGAGCCCCGCTCAAGGGGCGCCTCCCTTAAGTCCGGACCATCAGTAAGGTGGTTGCTATGAACATAGAACCAGCCAAAAACATTATAGGTCCAGCATAGGAGACTGTTATGCGTTAGAGGTTTCCACCTAACCTCGATCAGGTGGAGAGCTGGTGGTTACAGGGGAATTAGGAAGGGGAGGATAAAATCAGAAGTTAAAAATCCCTAAAGGGGACAAGTAGATACCTCAGTATCACTCTGACTCAGTCTGGATCACATCCCTTAGGTTCTGCTTACCTCCTTGTGACCCACAATTCCTCTTACCCCTGCCCGCAGGTGGGGGAGGAGCGTGAGTAGCGACACTAGCCTTCTGTGCCCGTCTTTGATCCTCAGATCGAGACAGGCCAGGACCCCTATGTTGTTCGGGCTCAGACCTGGACCTTCGTGGAGCGAAGGATCTGAAAGCAGCGGAGTGTGCCTTCGTCTCCCCGAACTTCTCGATCACCATCTCAACGGAAATACCGAAAAGTTCAGAAGGCGAAACCTGAGCATCGAGAAGAAAGCCTTTTCTTTCTTCCCGATGTCTGCCAGGTTCATCCACAGATGTCTCTCCGCCACCACCTATGGCCGCCATAGTCCTGCGCTTTGCAGAAGCGGCCTGCTTGGTAGCCCGGAGAGAGGCCTGTGGTGCGGCGCAGCTCGGCTACCTGATCAGGAAAAAGGCCTTCGCCTCTATCCAGGTCTCTTAGCAGATCAGTCTGATATGCTTGAAGCATTTATTTTGTAATAAAGCCACAGCCTGACCTGCTGCTGCGTATGCCTTGCCATTTAAGCAAGATGCATTGCTTGAAGGGGCTTAGATGGCAAGGAGGGAGATTAAGAGAGGATGTCTCCCCCGCAGAATGAAAGCTGCGGGGGAGGCTTTCATCCTCTCATAGCCGTTTTCGCGCATCGCCTCGATGTCGGCAAAACTCTTATGCTGAAACCGATGGATGCGAGAATAAAACGGCCTCTTTCATTTCCTTTCGATCTCTGTATGGAGATCAGGCAGAAATGGAAGGCTCACCTGAGCTGGAGGGCTATGGTCGGAAAGATAACGCTCATCGAGGCGCGATCCATAAACTCCAACAGCTCTACATACGCAGGGCAGGAGAATTGAGAAGGCTCAGCCTCAGCTTCTTCACCATCCTCAAATATCTCCTGCTTTTTCTGGGTAAAAACCCAGCAGAGCACTAACCTCAGTATCAGAAAGTGTTAAAGATATAACATCATCCTCCCGAGGCTCTCTCTCGTCCGCCTCCATTTTGAGCGAAAAAGGGAAAGTCCCTCTTTAAACCATTCAGACAGATCCACCTGAAATTCTCACGAGCTCATTCTCCTCCGTGCCTAAGCAGCGGCGGGTCCTGAACCGCGGGAAGCAGATGGCTGCCTTTTTTTTTTTTTTCGGAAAGAGAGACGAACGAGAGCGGAGCTTTTTCCTTGAAAAAATGCTCGCAATGCACGCAGATTGCCTCCTCAAAGACATCGCGTGCGTGCTCTTTACCCAAACAAATCATCGTAAAGATTGTGTGTGTCATCAGGTGTCAAATAACGGCGACACGGATGCATACATTGTCTAAACGCTTGCTAGTAGTCGCCATGATAGACAGAGAAAGAGCGCTCTTACCGGTTCTTTCAGATGCACGCTTCAAACAAAACAGTCAGTGAAGACGAAGAAGAGAATGACGTGTTTTCCCGGTGCCTGTTTTATAGTCGCACCGGTAGTGATGTCAGAGGCTGTCGCCGGCCAACTCGGTGGTGTTTTTTCATTTGTATGCTTCAGACACGGGTCACGACGAGATGTTCCCCATAGCGACCCCTAGAGGACGCAGTTCAAATTTACACTAAAACATAACTTTAGGATATTAAGTAAAGATCATGTTCCATGAAGATATTTTGTAAAAACTTAATTTTTGATTATTAATATGTATGGCTAAAGACTTCTTTTAGGCAGCATCAAAGGCGTTTATATATATTTATATATATAGATATATATATATATATATATATATATATATATATATATATATATTTATATATATAGACTTTTTTGCACCCTTAGATTCCAGATATGGAAATAGTTGTATGTCGACCAAATATTGCCCTATTCTAACAAACCATACATCAATAAACATGATATTTAATTTTTTTTTTTTTAATAGGCCTTAGGCCTAATGAAAACTTTTTCAAAACCTTCATAGAGCATATTGTTTGTTAGCTGGACTACATGTCTTTTGGGAACAGTCATCACTCCTATTATATTGTATTTGTGGTGTACTTATGTGTCTGTGGTTCCCTAAGGGCAACAGTTGTTACAACCCAGTGATCAACTGTGAGGCAAAGCAAGAAACAATTCCCTGTCTCAGCATTAAATATGATGCTCTGTCAATTTCTGTGAGCATGGGCTATATTTACCCTTCTCAGTGAGGAAACAAACCAGCAGGAATAAATTGCTGGTGTGGCTGGTCATCAAAGTATGAAGTAATCACTGTTGTATCCCATTTAAGCATTGTTTTAGATACAAGTCAATGTTACATCCTTACTGTACAAGTCAATAGATTCGATCAGCTCTATGCTGCTTTTATTTCAAAGGTTAACATAAAGGTGAGATATCAAGGTTAAAGTCAGGGCAGCCTTTAGAGTAACAGACTATAGGCACATATGGATCTTTGCGTACCTGTTTGGTTCCTAGACTGTTTCTGCTGACAGACAGAAGTGTCCTCATTCTTTTATGTGAAAAAAGCATATTTTCAAATTTGGAAACAGTTACATTTCCATGGCTAATACTAAGAATATTGTGAGGGAATACAGAGAGTGTTTGCTCACAGAGAGTGGTAACTACATATACATATGATAAAAATGCATGCGTGTGGATCTGTGTGTGTTTTCAGTTGTGTTTCTGGGCTTGTGTAAGTGTAACTGTACAGCTGTGTAGCTGTTTACCAAGATCCCACAAAGGCAAATATACACTGCAATCATCATACTATCCATCAAAAAAAGAATTAAAAAACAATCAAAAACAAATTCACAAATACACACAATTTGGTTGTCCTCCATTTTATTTATTTAATTGGGTGGTTATATATAGCCTACATACACACACATGTACATAGTTATTTTTTATATAAAAATAAAGTAAAATACAAACCATAAAAAATACAATAGATACACATTAAATATTAAATAAACTTGTTTTTCTAATACAATAGGTTTAACACGTATACTTTATTTAACATGTTTTGTTGTTTGATTAACATTAAATGCAATTTCAATTTTCCTTTCTCTTTGGAGTGTTACAAGCTCTTGGTGCATAAAGAAGATCTGTAAAGTTGCAAAGACTAAAGTCTCAAATCCAAAAAGATATTCTTTATAAAATTTAAGAGTCAACCACACCCCCTAAAATGACTTGTTCTAACATGCCCAGACATGTCTACGTCACGATGTGGGAAGATTTGCATAACGCTGGCCAAATGTTCATGCAAAGAAAGAAGGCGTAACTTTGATTCTCGCTGTTGCCACTGGTGCCGTGTTGTGGAGACGCTGTTTAGTTGTGAAAGTGAAAATATTTTGTTTGGCCTTGCAAAAGAGGACACAACTAGAAATCAGTGGTTAAATAATATTTACAACACTGTTCCAGAACAGTTCAACCCATATATTTAATGTGCAGCACATTTTGTGGAGAACTGTTTCATGATCCTGAGTGAGAAGACTACAATGCCAGCTGTTCTGACTCACAGACTGTAAGTACATTTACATATTATGTAAAGGATTTGCCACTGATGATTCAAACGCGAGTTTTAAGCAGTGTAGAGCAGAGGTTCTCAATTCCAGTCCTTGCCCCCCCCTGCTCTGCACATTTTGTATGTTTCTCTTATCGCTTGAGATGTTTGTTCTATTCAAATGTAAGTGCCCTGCAAAGTGGACATCACAGGATATTCCACCATGATTACAATTCGAAGCAAACGTATATGTTCCATTCAAAGTGCACTGAAGTGAGCGAGAAGTGAATTTAAATTTTACTATTTTTACTATTTATTTACAGAGGTATATGATGTCACATTTGTCCATGTGTGAAGATGTTGTGCAGTGCAAATCTGTGAATAAATGTCAGAAGTGAAGTAAACTTCAACAGATTTCCCCTGCTCAGGGAGTAGGGAGCAATGCACACTGTGTAGGGACCATGTCAATGGGAACACAGTTCATGAATGGAGCTCATTTCTAACGAGCGAGGAATTCCTCGTGGTGCTGGTCCCACTTCAGCCGAGGCTGAGCGGTGGCTGCCTTCATGGGGTTCGCAATTGGATTTGGTGGAGGGAATGGAGACGGGCGAGCCCCTATCTCCTTCCTCACCTGCAAGATCTGGTGCCCGCTCTCTGGGATCGGGGTTTCTTCCCCCTGGGGAACGGGCTCGACGGTCCGCCTATCTTCCTCTGAGGAGGTTGTTCTGGAGAGTGTAGAGGAGGATTCGCCCCCTCACACAGCACAGTATGAGGAGTTATTGGAGGTGGTTACTTGTGCCGTAGCTAGGTTAAGCATCAATTGGCCGACCGAGAAACAAACTGAACCGCAGAAAAGCAACGAATGCTTTCTGTGGAGTATGCTGCCATCTCTGCGCCGGAGCCTACCTTTCTTCCCCGATCTCCACACTGAAGTGTCGAAATTGTGGGCTAGACCTTATTCATCATGTCTATTTACCCCTGCTTCCTCTCATTATGCAAACGTGGCGGGGGTTAGTGATCACGGTTATAAGGCGATGCCCCGGGTGGAACAGATGCTCACGAGCTATCTGTCCCCCGGTGCGGCATCGTGCCATCGGACGGTCTATGGCAGCTGTAGTGGCAGCGGAGAGACATTTATGGTTGAACCTGTCAGATATTAAAGAAAAGGACAGGGTCTTCCTCATGGACGCCCCACTTGCGCCTTCAGGCCTGTTCAGCGATGCCATCAATTCTGTCGCTGACAGGTACCAGGAGGCCCGTAAACAGGCAGCGGCGTTAAGCGGGTCCTCCCTTGCCGCTCTCTACTTCCAGGGGCTGCTAGGAGGGAGCAGCCCTAGCCAGGTACCACCTTCTTCTCATACCGTGAGCAGCAAAAACAGAACGTCACTTCTTCGTGCCATGCAAATCTTGCACTCTGATATTTTAAGGAATACGATACACTCCTGCATTTAAATGTGGCTGCATTTATTTATTTTTTTACTTAAATTGTATGAAAGCAAATTAAGAAGGCTCCCTTTAAAATCAATGAAGTTGTCAGTTAATGAAACTTTTTTTTACATCGTGTGCATTTTGTTGATTATAATGAGAGAACTTGAGTTTAAACCTGAGGACGTTTTATTAATCAGTCCATTCTTTAGAGTTTCAAGGATTTAGCTAAATCGTGCAGGTATAATTTATCTGTTTCTTGTTTTAATTAGGCCTAAATAATGAGAGAAAAATTATACAGTGCCTCACGTTTTACTAAAATACTAAAATACTCTTTTTTTACTAAAAAAGTAAATAATTTATAAAACATGCAACAATTTCTTAATCAGTGTACAGACAGATATCTTTTTCCCAAGAAGTTATCTGTCAAAATAAAGGACAGGTAACGAATAAAAAAGTAGTGCATGACAAAAATGCATGCTGTTTTATTAAAGGATTTTTAAAATATAAATTCAAAATGTATTTGTGACAAATATAGGCCTAACATGTGAGAATACTGATATTTTGCATATAAATCCATGTAGCCTAGCTCACTAAAATAGGCTACCACTTTTAATGCTCCGATGCAAAGTAAACCACCATTTATTTAGGATAATATAACACATAATTCATATTATATAAATAATACTGCACACCTATTAAATGTGTCTAATCTAAAATAAGGTGTAATACTGTGTAGCTTAGAGAAAATATAAGCACAGGCTCATAAGCTTGACATTTATCCTGCGTGAATTCGTTCTAAGAAACGCACATAACTTCATAAGTACTAAACTTTCATCTGTGAATATTCAATAATTTAACTACAGTGTTTTTCTTTCATTTTCCCCGACTGCAGCTGTCAAATGTAACACATCGGCGAGGCAAAGCTGATGGCTATTTGCGAAAATGTGCTTTGATGCGCTTGTTTGATAACTTGTGGTTAAAGCAATATATATATATATATATATGCGTGTGTGTGTGTGTGTGTGTGTGTGTGTGTGTGTTTTTCATATATAAGACCATTTAAACTTATTTATTTGGAATATGCTACTAGCCTTCAACAGCTACATTTATTCATTAAAATTTTCTGTAAATAACCAGAATTGGTTCTCATTTTGTCAAAACCTGTTACCAAGCCTTTTACCACAGAAGTTTGCTCTGAGAGGGTTTGTTGGAGTGCGGAATGGCAAATTTTAAATTCCTCAGTACTAGCTCCATTCTACTTATAGATAATAAGCCAGAAGACTTTTATTGGCTGTCTTTACAATGCTTCTTGCAAATCTGTTAATTACCCTGCTGCCTTCATCGCTGCCGTTTTCCAAATCAATGAGGTGGAAACAGAAACAGTCTCTGGAAGGCTTTATGCTCTTCAAAGATGTCTCTGGGATTGGATCAGAGAAATGTCAAGTGTGCGGTTTTGTAAAAGGGGGAAATTGGAAAATCCTGCTCTGCACGCTTGCAGACTAGCCATCTCATTGCCAACCACATTTTCAACCTGAGGCATTTTCTGGCACAGTACTTTAATTATTTACATATTTGACTTGGTGGTTTAAAACTGGCTGCTTTGTATGGCCCTTTGAGCAAGACCAGGAATTAACATTGCTGGACCGGTGCTAATATGTGGTTTGGAAGGGTAATGGAGGATGTCCAAGCCATGACACACTAGTGAAAGTGAGATAACTACAGCTTTATCAATAAACTGAAAACATCATCTGTAATTCTAGCTGTGCTTCATTTATTGATCACCCAATGACTTTTGATTAGTAAGCCAATGTCAATACTGAGATTTATCCCTCAGTGTTTGTCCTTGCCTGTGCTGGGCAATGGAAAATAATAAAAAGGTGGCTATAACAACTACAAATTATAGCAATAAGAGGCCACAAATTGGGGATTATGGCAATGTATCGGAAAACACAACATCAACCTGTTTGATAAAAGAGACAGGAGTGCTTATGATCCTAAACATTCCTACATTCCCCTGTGGTACCACAAATATCCAGTCCAATTTAGAAAACAAATGCAGTGAAATTAATGTCTAAACTTTTACAATTGAAGAAAAAATCATCTTTCATTTTAACTTGGTGAGGTCACAGCACATGTCAGTGGTCAGTTTAAATCTGGCTCACGTCACTGTCGTCCCTTTCTCCCCTCTACTCATCATCACTTCCTGTGTTCATTCAATTGTAACTATAAATAAAAGCAGGGAAAATATTTTACAATGGCAAATGTGTACCTTGAATGCAAAGCTAGTCGAATTATTCTTCTTCAGTTAACAAATCCTTTGTAATGATTGTTGAAGACATAACCTAATGCTCCAAGAAATTGCTCACTTTTTAGGTTATTGGTTTATGTACTCTACCATTCTAAACTTTAGGGTAAGATTTTTTTTAAATGTTTTTAAAAGAAGCCTCTTATGCTCACCTGTTTTATTTGGTCAGAAATAGTGTCAAAAACAGAAATATCATGAAATATTATTACAATTTTAAATAACTGGTTTTCTATTCAAATATATTTAAAAATGGAAACAAATATAAACAAATAAATTAATAAATCCACCATTAATAAAACACTAATCTATTTTAAAATCTAGAAGCAATTATTAAAAAAAAAAAAAAAAAAAAAAATCTTACTGCCTCCAATCTTTGAACAGTAGTGTATATTTTGACTTGAAAGAAAGTAGTGATGTCTGAATTTACTGACTTTTTACCTCTTTAGTGAGTGAGAACAGTCATTAAGTAAATGGTCAGTAATCAGTTTAGTGGTTAGTAGAAAGACACTGATTGACTACTTTTAACTCTCATTTCACAGATAAACCCTGCATTCACTTTTATGAAAGAAATCCTTTCCATTTAATTTATTTCCATTCTAGCTTTTATTTGGCGGTTAAAATCAGTCTCACTCCAGCAAGAGCGTATTGCTTTTATACAGCGGTTCTATAAACAAGAAGTTAATATCAAGTAACTACATTTCAGATAAAATTTGTCCAGTTTGTTCGTATATATTTTCTCATCGCCAAAAAAATTGTTCCAAAAGAAGCCAAAGCATCTCATATTCGGTTATGTTACTTTTCTTTTCTTTTCTTTTCTTTTCTTTTCTTTTCTTTTCTTTTCTTTTCTTTTCTTTTCTTTCAATTATTTTCTCATCTATATTTTTGTTTTTTTGTCAATCGGCCCCATTCTGAACTTGAACACATAATACACTACAGTACATTTGCTTTCATTATTACAACACACAACATTAAACCCACAAACAAAACACACCACTCTGAACAAAAAACCAAACCACATAATACACACACTCCTCATATTCGCTGCTCAAAGCCCCGTCACCAGAAATCAGTCCACTCCTGTGTAATTGGTTTTATTCGGCTAGTAAGCCTTGAGGAAAAAAAAAATTAATAATAATAATAATAAAAATAAAAAATAAAAAAAATGTGAGAGAGAGCGAGAGAGAGCGAAAAAGAGAGAGAGAGAGAGAGAGAGAGAGAGAGAGAGAGAGAGAGAGAGAGAGAGAGAGAGAGAGAGAGCGAGAAAGAGAGAGAGAGAGAGAGAGAAACTATCAACCTTAATCGATTATTTTTTTCAGAGAATACTACAGGTTCATATCGCTTTATGTTCTAACATGACTGGATCCCATCTTTTACATGATGTATGAAGCACCAAATTAAAAGAAAGTATTGACATTATGATCTTTCATGTTAAACATCATCAGTCCCATTAAAGACAACATTTACAGTCAGAGGAGCACCAGAGGTTTGGAAATGGACGCAGGGTTCCATGCTGAATACTAAATGGAAAAGAGTTGTCGGTCGTTCAGACATACACTATTCAGAGCAATAAAGGAAGAATGGCACGTACCAAACCTTATCTTGAGAATTGCTGTGTTAGCTTTGACCCCCTCTCCTTCATGCATTTCCACAAAGGTCTTTGTGTGTGTGTGCTATGTGTGATGTTGTCTTGCAATTCACACAAATCCTAGTTTTACACAGCATTTTCACATCGCTAGATGATTAGATTTCCAGCCTGGCTCTTTTTTCATCTAAAATCTCCAGGGGAGAGAATTCAATATCCATTTCAGAATCCATTCCAGGACATCCTACAATAAAGGAGGCTGGGTGTGAGAATAATCTAATGACTGGGAGCCTCTACATGTGTGTCATTTATTGAGATTGTCTCACAGGTTGTATAACAGATCCAATGAATGTAATGACTCACCTGTATAATACTTGAAAACAATGAAAATATATACCAAAAATATATTTTCACACCTGCAGCAGACAAATGCAACCTCTGCAGTATATGCCCACATACACACATGAATAATTTATACTAAAAAGCTGTGCCCCCCCCCCCCCCCATTCTGTTATCTGCCTACAATAATTCAATTGGCAGTTGCTTTCTATACAAAGCAACCCACATTGCATTAAAAGCTATATATTTTACCACTATGCTTGTTCCCTAGGAACTGAACCCATTGCCTATTGTTGCTAACATTATTCCTGCTGAGAAACAGGAGCTCCAAGATATTTGAGCACTACTGACTTTGAGCTGTACTGTCAAAAACCTAAAATGCCACATTTAAAATTAGCCATATATATCCTCACTATTTTTAATATTTCTTTTTTTATATCTGTTTCTATGAACATTGTATTCATTCATTCAAAATAGGTCATGCTGTGATCTTGTAGGTAGACTATACTGTTTTTTCTGGCTTCTTACATATTTATTGGATATATTAATATACACTTTATTCTGTGTGTTGTCTTGTGGCACGTGACAAATGGAAAGGTGGAACATGCACTATTAATGTTAGATTTGTATGGTGATCTATTGCTAGGTGACCTGATATTTCCTGACAAACACATGTGCAGTGCCACATAGATATTAGAAGCAATTGCTTTTTTTTCTGTATGAATGGACTCCCTTTTCTTCCCATATTATGGGTGACTGCATGAGTTCAAGAACATATGTCCTCTCATAGAGTATGTGATGTACTGTAGAAGTTCATCACAAGGCCAGTAGAACTGTATGGTACTTAGAGGCCAGTGAGAGCTTACAATTTTTTATAAATGACACACAGAATTGCAACGCATCAACCATCTAAACCACTTAACATTTATCCAGGTAGAACATGTTCCTGAAACAACAGAGAGAGTGAGAGTTTACAGTTGCGGTCAGGAGGCTGTGGTTAGAGGCTTTCCAGCCAATGCTGTGGTTAGATTTATGGTCATTGATTGTTGTTCCAGGACCAACACAAAGGTTTATTCAGGTACATGTTCTACTTGTCTATACGCCACCATTTATACTTGTTGTAGGTCTAGACACTCAACACATGGCCACCATTCTAATGCTGGTGTATGCAGATTATTCTCATTGAGAGAACTCGTGCCCACCTTTACTAATTAAATCAAGGCTGGCGTTAGTTCTGGCAGGTCACGTTGGTCAAGCTCACATCAGCTGACTCTCAGCTAATCCCCAGCTACCTATGGGAATATGACACCTATCTAAGCATTTATATGTAAGGTCCCTCAGTATTATCAGCAGTTTTCGCATTGCTCAATAGTTATCTACCCTCCTCCATCCCCAGCTCCTCTTCTGTCAGTCAGGATTCAGCCTTCTGATTCTCTTTTGACTCAGACTAATTCTAAAATGTGTACATAACATTATTGGACTTTAATGATATCTACAATACATTTATGTTGTTTCTGTTCTGTTTACCCGGGGGGGAGGGGTTATCGCTGCTCTCCCTGCTCTCATCCATGCTAGGCTGCATGGCCACCATACTGCCAATCCAACCTTATGCTAATTGTCGAACATCTATGACGATAGTGGTCCTGACAGAGCTGTATGTTGTTTCAGGGTTGGAATCATCTGAGGTCCTCTGAGGTGTTGGCATCATCTCTTCTAAGGTGTTCTGGATCCAGACTGAAGCTAAACAGAGAAACAAACAGAGACATTATTAGCATAGCTGCTGTTCCAATAAAGAAAAATTTATTTGTTTAACCCAAGCTAAAGAATAAATAATTACCATAATACACACCCAAACATCTCCATATAATTTCTGCATAATTTCACCTGTCCAGCTTCTAACACAACACCAAGATCTCCAAGTAAAACCATGTTTTGCATTCTCAAAACCAAGTGAAACTCAAACACATTTACAGGCCTAGACTGCACAAAGTCGTGTTTTGGGTCTATCATTGGCCAACACACCTACATCAATTTAATAAGCAAGTACTGAAGAGTTTAGGACTGGATCATTTAATGCAGTGATTAATATGCTTCTAGCATGTTGTATGTTTGGTAGCAATTATTTTAAACAAAAACTGATGCAGTGTGTTCATTTCAGTTCTTTTAATTTCTTAAACAACCATGTCATAAGCCATGAACATATTCCAGGATGACAATGACAAGATTCATTGGACTCAAACTGGAAAAGAGTGATTCGGTGAGCATAAGAAATCATTTCAACATATGAATTGGTCACACAGAATCATTGCCTGAAACCTATTGAAAGTCTTCGGGATGTGATGGAGTAAACTTTAAAGAAGGGTTTGGCTGTCACATTGCCAATACTCAGCCAAAAATGAATGCAACTCTTTATGGAAATAAATGTTGTGGTATTGCTGTTAGGAGGACAGGAGGCTGTAATAACAGGAGAACATGGTTTATTGAGGCACAAGCAGAGGAGCAGGTAGTGCACAGTGAGGTAATGGTGCTGGAGGTAGTGGTGATGATCGGATCTGTTGGTGGAGAACACAAGACGCTGGAGGTAGTGGACACACACACGCACACGATGGAGACTTGGAGATACTGGCGATCACTGGAGAGAGGTAAGCAGAGCGATAGGTTAGGCCTTAGAGTAAGCATGCAGGTTAGACCTTGTTGCAAACGAGACCAGATGCGTATGTGTGGTTTTTATGGGGAGTGATGATTGCCGGTGGATGAGGAGCAGGTGGGAGTGATTAGTACTCAGGTGAGGGAGTGCGCTGTGATTGGTTGGTGATGGAACCTGGCATGTCTGTTACAATTGCATGGTTGTTGGAACAATGTCACAATGAATATAATAAAATAGTTTGAGTCAACAGATTCTCTTTTCTTTAAATCTAAAATAGGTAAATCATGTTTAAATTTTATAATACATAGAAAACAATGCAACTTAACCTATTTTACTACAACTGCATGTGTTAAAGGAGACCTATTATGCCTCTTTTTTACAATATGTAATATATGTCTCAGGTGTCCCCAGAATGTGTCAAATTAGAAACAGGTGTCAAATGGCATTTGTGTACTAAACTAAGTTCTCTTTCATGTCTTATTGTGCTTAAATTGTCAAATACACAGAAGTTTATGTTAAAGACACACATTATAAACTGTCGATTATGTCTGTGAAGGTAAACACCTGGGAAAGAAATCACATGTTATATTAGATCTGTGTGGCAGCAGTATAATATGCAGTAAATAAATCAATAATTAATAGTGTTCTGTGCTTGCCAGTGCAGCCAATGACTAAACAGTTATCACACCTTGCTCAAACTTTTGCCATGGCATCAGAACTGGTTCACCAATGTTACTAGTGAAAACACAAACACGGCTAATTTTTCACAAGCTTGCAGAGAAAGGCTTACCAAAGAAAAAAAAAAGTAACACTTCATAATAACTTTAATTAATAAATCATTAACAAACATTAAATAATGTTTAACTAATCATTACTTAACTATATATATATATATATATATATATATATATATATATATATATATATATATATATATATATATATATATATATATAATATGAAGAGTTTGGGTTCCAAAACACAATAAATTCATTTTGATTAATTTGAGTAAAAATGTGTTTTCTTTACCAAGAAAGTAGCAAGATCAAAACCACTATTTTCTGTTTCAAACTTTTACATAGCATCTTTAGGTTATAATAACATTAAAAACTAAAATCCAGGTTTTGATTTTCAAAAATTTATTATAAAATTTTTCATATAGAAACTGATGAAAATACAGAACATAGTAAGTTGATCCACATATGACAGCCTCTGAACTTGGTCAATACTAATTATATAATAATCAACACTTATACACAGGCACTGGACTAAAAATACATTAATCAGTCATCGCTTCCAAAATGAATTCAACAGGTCATCTTGTTTGCTATAAATTAATTACAGCAATGAAATAAAATTTCATCATGAACAAGAACATGAACAACATCACATTAGAAAACATTTCACCACAGAAATCACAAAATGACATTTCCCTTACATTCAACTTCCAAATGTGCATTCATCTTTGCCATGTTACATTCATTTAGTCGACTAGTCCTATATGCTGTATTAACAAAAACATAAATGGCATTAATAAAAACACTAACACTGACAAGCTACGCAATATCGCATTCATAATTGATTCATCTAATGAACGCGATATAGCACCGCTTGTCATTGATCTATAGCTCTTTGTATTAACTGTCCCGCCATCTAAAAGCGTGTGATGGAGATCTACCAGTACTATTAATCACATAACCGGTTTTACTGACGAGATGCGGATGACAATCACATGCGTTTTATCATGCAGCCCTTGTTTGTTGATCACAAAGTACAAAGTAAAGAAGTAAAACTAAGATGCGGAGTGTATTCAAAGCGCCGCCATTACTTTCTAGAGTGCGTGGAATGGTGCGCTGTGATTGGTTGTTACTGTTTACAGTGCGTGGAATGTGCGCTGTGATTGGTTGTTACTGTTTACAGTGCGTGGAATGTGCGCTGTGATTGGTTGAGCGAATATATCCCATTCAGCAAAAAAAAAAAAAAAAAAAAAAAGGAGACTGGCGCTTGTCACGGTTTGGAAAAAAAAAAAAGGAGAAAACATGAACTAATAACTCTGCGAATATCCCATTTTGCATAAAAAAAAAAATAAACAATAAAAAAAATGACTTTTCAATACCGACCAGAAACAATACTGATTTTGGCGGAAACTTATTATTTTATTTATTTATTTATTTATTTTTAAACTTATTAAACATTATTAACAGATCATTATTTCATGTAATGTCTTTATGAATGGATAATTGAATTGACTCTTGAAATGATTCGCTTAAAAATGCAGATTCATTCATAAACGAAACTACGCTGTGTTTAAATGGAGATGTACAGCGGCTCAGTTGTGAGTTTGTTTGAAACTATTTTAGTTTCATTAGTTTCAACTGTTATAGTCAGACAATGTAAGACAAGTAGTCTAACTTAATATTAACTTTTTGTTTATTGAAATTACTCATTGTTCTGACATGCCAACAATCCCCTGCTGTTACAGTAACGTTAATGATAATGTAGCCTATAGGCCATTTTGATGTACCAGGTAACGCTACGATAGCATCAGTCTCGTTTTCAGTACTGCAAAGGGTAATATCAGCCATATCTGGCTCATTTTCTGTGGTTTCTATAACATTTCTGTCATCTGTCTGCAGTGTCACCCGAAACAGCAGCAGCTTCAGGGCAGGCTTACGAAAACACTGAGTGTAATCATTTCATGATATCTCCTTTAGCAATTCACATTAGTTAATTTCAAATTTGCACCCTCAATGCTGCGCAAGAGTTGCACAATAGTCAAAAGAAACAAAGCGTGATTATCAAAAAGTCAGTGCTTCGCAACACAGACAGGGTGAATTTAGGAATGAGCGTGTGAAAGGTCTGTCACAAAACGTTGTTACTGTACATATCTGCACACTTTTTTTTTAAGTGGGTATACGTAAATCCTTGACCTTTCCTAGTGGGTATACTGCGTATAACTGCGTATCACGTAGACTGCACCACTGAACCTACCCATACAAACAAACCTGAGCCTAAACTTACCTGTATCACACCTCAGTAGTAGCAGAAGTGTTGTGCATTAACAAAAGAAATTAATCATTGTATAACACCTGTTTAAATCATTTAAAGTTTTTCAAGATGTACATGATGTCACGCCTGGTTTTGGGGTTTTGTTTCAAGTTCTTGTTTTCATGTTTTGTTTTGTAGTTTGATCCCTGTTGTTAGTGTCATGCTTCCATTGCCCTCATGTATCTCTGCCTTGTGTAGGCCTATGTGTCATGTTCTCATTGGTTATTGTCTTGTCATGTGATTATCATTTCTTTTTGCTCATTGGTTGTTTTAGTCATGTGCCTTGTTCCCCATTGGTTGATTTGTGTCATGTGACCTTTTTTGTTTGGTACAAATAGCCCTCATGTTCCTATTCTTTGTCTTGTATTGATGTTGTAACTTGCTTTTGGTGAGTCTAGTTTGTTCATGTCAAGTCAAGTCTGTTCAAGTCTGTTCATGTCAATTCTCTTCATGCCAAGTCTGCTCATGCCAAGTCAAGCCTGTTCAAGTCAAGTCAAGTCACTGTTTGGATTATGTTTGTATTTTGAATCACTTTGTAAATAAAACTGCACTTGGATTCATCACAACTTGCCGTTCAGTGGACAAATCATTACAAATGATCATATTAGTGATGGCGAGATGAAGCCTTATGAGGCATTGAAGCTTTTCATCCAAGTGGTTCACAAAAGGGTTAATTTCTCGAGGCTTCATTTGCTCACAGTACCACCTGGTGGTCTATTTATATTAATATAATGTGTATTTCATAATGATTGCATAACATAATATAACATAACTGTGTAATAAATGTATTGGCTTGAATGGGGCTATCAAATGTGTGTAAATCAAGTCTTTGCCCATAATAGGCAGGAGGGCAAATATTATTAGTCTAAAACTGGAAAGTGGCTGGGTTTAACAGGGCAGAGGACTCTGAATTTACAAGATTCGAACCACTTCCTGAACCAGTCTGGCCAAGCGAGGCTTCGGACGTAATCAGTTAAGTCATTGCTCTAAAGCATAAGCCTCGATACGCGCCTCAAGCTGCAGGGATTTCTCAACACATGCTCCGAAGCCTAGGCACAGAACGTAAAATCACTAGATCATATAAATTAGAAGTTTAATGACATTTGTAAGCATTTTAAAAGACATGAAATGGTAATTATTAGGTAATGCTTAATACATTTATTAGTAAAAATTTACAAGCACATTATTTCACATTTCTAGATATGTGAATAAATATTAACTTATGATCCGTTAAGCATTACATAATGTTTGTTAATGATTTATTATTTTTAAAGTTATTATAAAGTGTTACCAAAAAAACTACTGGGTTGTTCTTTTTCTCATTTTCTGTATAGGTAGATTTGTGGACCCGATTATAGCTCTTAAACACTGAAAAAGTTAGATTTTCATGATATGTCACCTTTAACACAGTTAGTGAATGAGAACCTCTCTATCTTACATTTCTGATCTATAAGGACACTGAATAGATGAATAGATTACTATAATGACATTATCTGGTAATTCACACCACTACTGTGACAAAACATTGCAGTCTGAAATGTGACAGACGCAAGAGTCAAATCTATTACCAAATATATTTTCCTTATACTGAAAGAAAACATTACAAGAATTAAAAACCCAATAAAATTCCATTGTATGCAGCAAAGAGGAATCTTATAGGTTATACACAGATAACAGTTCAATTTTATAGCAGCAATAAACTATGAAAGGGGGAGGGATGAGCTGACATTAATGGATGTTTTTACAGGTCAATAATCAGGTTTGATGCATGCTCAATCAATCAATTGCCTTGAATATATTAGACATTCAAATGCAGGTTAGGATTGTGCTGTATTTCATAGTCCTGACAATAAAGCAAGCAGTACATAATGTAAAACAAAGCAGAGAGAAACGCATGTAAAATACCTTTACAATTCAAAACACTGTTCTCATGTCTTGTATTTCGGTGAGCCGTAATCCTCCGAGGACCCAGGCTGGGATGTCTGATTTTGGCATGACTGCAATGTCTAATTCACGTTCCTACACACCTGCATTCTTCATGCTAATCTCCCTTATCCTTTATCACTCTGTTTTCCCTGATAAACACTAAAATCTCATTACCGTGACCGTCTGATCCATTTATTCTCTTTAAACTTCTGCCGCATTATGATTAAGAAATCAACCGATGTGCATGTCTCCTAATGCAATTTTCACAGTGTTTCTCCTTTCACCAAAAAACAGGCAAACCCTACAAAAAAAAACAAAACAAAAAAAAAAAAACACTACTTTATATCGCCTATTTTGTGTGGGTGTGTGGTTATTTGACCCTCGTATTCCAACAGGTTGATGTAGTCCAGCTCTTGAAGCAGGGTTAAATTACACTGAGCTTCTGCTGCTCTTTTCGTCTTGGTTACAGATAAACGGTTCACGCTTGCGTGAATTAGCATGTTTATTGCTTACTGTTGCCTCATTTCTCACATTTCCATATCACACACCCTCTGGCCCAGTCTTAAGTTTGGAAATGGGTGTTCATTTTTTAAAAGAAACCTCCCCCTCTCTATGGAAGCAATCTTCAAACTATACTTGTGCCATGCTTGAGTAACCTTGGCTTAAATTTAGCTATGCTAGGCTGCCCTAATGTTAGTACTTAGCACTTTCCAAAGCCATATCCTCTTAGCTAAAGACACGCTCATCTCATTGCATTAGTCTAATTCATGATATTTGCTGAAATTAGTTTCTTTAGAAGGACAATTGGGAATTATGGCCCCTGTTAACACTCATTTCAGGGTATTGTCTTTCTTCCTGAATCAGATTGAATAAAAATTGAAGACAGCATGGCACAAGTATTTAAAATCAATTCTAAATCAAAGTTAAACTTTTACAATTTTTCGGTGTTGTATGCACTGGCAAAATTATTCCCAACTAATGTAATTCCAGAATTTCTCTGCAATTATAAACATTTCAATGTTTAAATATTTTATGTCTCAATATATAATAATAGTATTTAAGTAGTAAAAAAAATATTCACAATATATATTAAAAAATAAATAAATAAATAAAGGGTGATGGAGTTTAACAATCTACAGTATAGTGTGCTATTTTTTAATTAGAGTATAATTGACATTTTCCCATGTAATGATTTAAAGTATCAAGAGGGACACACATCATTAATCTCAATCAATATATTATTAATGAGACTTCAAGGTGTGGAATATGGGAACATTGGCATGCTGTGCCTGTGTATAATTTTTCATAATGACTGTTAGAATAATTTGTTTTCTTATTGAACAATTGAATTGAACAACAGTTTCTTTTGCAGTAGTCGCACTATAATGTTTGTTTAAACTCCCTCAGTTCAAAAGAGGACAGAAATACAGATGGGTAGCCCCAGGTAACAGAAATTAGGTCAAGCTACAGTATACGATAGTTTATACAGGACATTCATTTAAAGTTTGCAGATAATTGCTGCAAAAGTCATCAAAAATGATATGTATATGGGGGTCATTTTGTGTCAGATCAACCAGAAGTACACACACACACACAAACACACACACACACACACACACACACACACACACACACACACACACACACACACACACACACACACACACACAGTGCCTGAGTACCTTTGCGAAACATTATGCTTTTAAGATATTGTTGTAATCTTCATTTTTAAGGCCCTATTTGGTTCAAATCTCAGCGATGTGGGGATCACACTGTGCCTCCATGTCCTAATTATTGCATTTTTACACATTTTTAATGGTTGAAAACCAAATATGGTCAGTGTTTGGAGGAATGACATGTAATGTTGAAAGCAGAAATGTAGCTTATTGCCCTCTATCAAAACAACTGCATATACCTGTTAGAGCCAGGGAAGTTTCTAAAATTGTGTTAGTTTGTCAGAGAATAACCCATATATATATATATATATATATATATATGTATAATATATATATATATATATATATAATATATATATATTATAATATATATTAACATAAGCTTACCAAGTTTTGAAAGTTTGTATATTTCTAATGCGTATCATGTAATTCTTGCATTTAGCACACTATAGCGAGGGAATTATTTCAGAATATATTTGACTGGACACTTCTTCATTTGCTCACAAATGTTGCTTCTATAATATATATATATATATATATATATATATATTATATATATATATATATATATATATATATATATATATATATATATATATATATATATGAATAAATAAATAAATAAATAAAGTCTCAAAACTTCTTAATCCTTTACTGCAAACATAAATGTCAATCAATGAACTGGTCAGTGCTGTAAGCTAAACCGTATAAATACGGTTAAAGAAAATTTACTAAGAGCACATGCTGAGCTTTAACAGATTATTCCATTAATCTGCTTGTCTTGAATTATTCCATCACTTTGCTTTCTTTAATGCTCTCCTCATTTTGAAAAGCATTAGGAATACATTTTTTCAGTTTACCATAAGCAAACAAGTGAGAAACAAATCTCACACCCCAGCTGAGCAGCTGAATATTTGCACTGCGTTCATCTGACTGGTGTGTAAATATATGCATAGCAAATTAAATGACAGTACTCATCTGCATTTGGGAGGATAATTCTAACAGGAGGAAGAAGGTTGGGGGATTTTAAAAGAAATCACACATATAAACAAAAAAAAAACACTGAATATTTGTATATAAGTGTAGGTATTTTCTTAACTGTAGAGGAAAATTTTATGTACAAGATTTATGGCAACAACATTCTCCTCCAAGATTTATTTAATCCAAATCCACAATAATAAAAATAAACAACAACCTTTTACTGCTTTGAATAGACTGATTCCATAATCAGACATCCAGTCTTAGAATTGTGGAATGTTTTGGAAACAAAGGTCGTGGTAAGCAAGCATCTCGCAATGTCTGAACTGGCCACAAAACTCCAGCAGTGTGTACTTTGGCATGTGTGTCTCAGAACTGATCACTCATCTGGGATTCAGTGCTATGCAGATGATACGTCCTACTAGGAGACATTAATCAAATTCACAATATCTAAGATCAAGCCCTCACCTGCAACCCCAGATGCTGCAAATCTGTGTGGCAAGCTATCTATCTTGAAGGCAGACTGTCCCAAGATTTTTTTTTATTTTTTTTTTAATCTTTATCTATTTAAAACTAGATGTTCATAAACTTCATCAACTTGAAATAATACTGTTGTGCGTAGGCAAGGCCGTAACTTCGTTTTGGGTCAAAAAATAGTTTTTATTTTATTTTAATCAAGACCTTCTTTATCATGTGGATAAGTATTTTGAGTAAATTTTATAGCTTCTTTATTTTTTTTATTTTTTTATTTTTTTGAGAAAATAATGGGTTATCTTAAAAGTAACTTTCAAAAGCCCTGGAGAAACTAAGTCAGAACTGTATAACACCAGTTACCGTTCTTTGACTTTGTATTGGAATGCTCAAATTGAGTTAAGGTACTCTGCATCTGTTTAGCTGTGCTTCAGTACTGAAGTTACTGTGCCAGCCTTGAGTTTTACGGTATTCTGCCTGTCCAATAATGTTTGCCGCGTTTCAATTACAGTGTACCCTGTGTACTGTCATATATCTGTCACTGCAGCACTTCTGACACACAATATCTCAATAAAAGTGTAGGCAAAACAAATATTGTTGAATGGTTGTTTTAACTAATAGCGTTTAAGGATGGCACATTGCTCTTGAGGGAAAATAATAGTTGTGATGGCTTTGAAACACAGGCATCATGGTCAAGATAAGGAATTGTGTAACAAAAGATGCATTCGACAAATTAATGAGAATTTGATTGCTATCTACTAAACTGCACCATATAACAAAGCACTGTAAACAAGCAAAGACTAGATAACTTGCCAGCAATATACAACTGTAAATAATTTGTGTGTGTGTGTGTATATATATATATATATATATATATATAATATATATATATATATATATATATATATATATATATATATTATATATATACAGGTGTTACAGATTTTATACAATAATTTTGTAAATGTGATCAGCTACCAAATATTGATCATGTGGAAGATACTGCTTTTTGCCTTGGCATGGCTTCTCCCTTTTTGCAGACAATACAAAGGCAGAGTATACAGTAACTTCAAAATAGGGGTCAAAAGTCAAGTCTGAGCTCAATATTTTTTATGTAGATACTGTAATATCCATTGCCAGAACATATAATTGCCAGATTTCCAGTGTCCTACCTGTAATTTATTTGGATGGAAAAATAAAAATCTTTAAAGTCATTTTTCTCAGTTCCACACTGTAGTTAAGATCTTTTGCCTTTAGGGCAGAATAGTATACTTCCATTCACTGAACTTACAACAAAGGCTTGACCCAAATAGGATTCAATCTCAGGGGGTCTGCACATTAAAGTGCATTCATTATCTACATCAGCAAAACCAAATGGCAATAATGGATCAATTCAAAATGTTACAGTAGATAACACTATTTGTCAAAATACACAGGTAATATTTCACAGTAAGGTCCCATTAGTTAGTTAATGCATTGACAAATAATGAGCAGTATTTGTTACAGAATTTCTTAATGTTAATTAATAAAAATACAACTTTTTATTGTTCATTCATGTTAGCTGAAGTCTATTAAATAATACATGTATAAAGATAATACAGAAATTAATTTAATAATGTATTAGTAAATGTTGAAATGATCATGAGAAATTCCTTTCAAACGAGGGAAATAAATAAATAAACAAACAAACAAACTAAACTGCTACTAGTTTAATAGATGGGTTGACCTTAACACTTTTAGAGTATGCTAATTGAAAACCAGTATCAAGATCCATCAAGTGTATTCCCTTCAGTTGTATGTATAAATAAATAAATAACAAGATTATGTAAAAATCAAGTTATGATTTTTAGGCCAATGTGGTGTTGTTGAGTTCATTACATAAGAAGCAAAGAAATGTGGGACAGTCTGACATTGAGAATCAATTAATTTTTCCATGGGTGTGGACACTCATAAATGTGCGGTGAGCTTCAAGGTAGTAACATGGAATGGAGAGAGTACAGAGGTATGTGCAAACTTTATAAATGTTTACTCTACAATGATTTCAGGTTCTATAAAATGTACAATAATTGAAGAATAACTTGTATTTATTAGGCAAAAGATTTTGCGGTTATATAAGGAAAACATCTTGTCAGCAATCCAGATCATCTCTCTCCCAATACAAACTTCAAAAGTTCATAGAACATCTGTGATAATATTTTAAAGCCACTGCAGCCTTAAACTCAACAGGAAGAGCAAGCAGAACAGTATGATCTCTTCACCTACAGTACACCTCATCCCCCATTATGCCTCATCCTTCTAATCCAGCTGAGAACTCTATTGTAAAATAAAGCTGCTTTACACATACAATGCAAAGGAAAGATCCACGCTTTGCAGTATTTTCGTATGGATCACATTTTCATGAGCCAAGAAAATCGTTTTGGTTTTTCAGATAATGCTCTAAAAGGATCACTTCACTCAAAAATAAAATATGAATGTTTTTATGCTATATTTCTCCCACAGAACAGAATTTTTTTTTTTTTCGCAGACTTTTTAATATACAGTAACAGTTTACATTGACCAAAAGCTGTCAAGCTCCAACAAGAACAAACAAGCTATAGTCCTAGATCTTTGCAATGTAAAGAAAAAAAAAGTAAGCAAATAAGTAAGGTAGTAAGTAAATAAATGAATAAAGAAAAATAAAATTAACAATATGACAAAGAAAACCAGTATCAAGATCCAAGTGTCTAAGTGTGTTCCTGAAAATTGTTTGAATGGATAGACCATTTACCATTTACCTCAAGTGGGAGTGTTCGATTGATTTATTGTACACATGACCTTTGCCCATATAAAGTTTTCAACTGGTTTCACTGTTTCACTTAATGCAACTCATAATTTGTAGGCATTGTGGCTATTTATTTATTTATTTATTTTTAATAATGGAAGGAAAGAAGATTCTTATATTATATCGTGAGCTAAGCCTCAGAATTACTCAGAATACACACAGAGACTTGTGGAAAATGTCCTTTTATACAGCAAATTATACAGCAATTCATTGTTTTTACTTCTAAATATCATATATTTGACAGAATTTTACAGTAAAATGACATAATGTAACTTATAAGGTCACATAGATTTAGACAATTAAAAGGATGTTCTGTAAAACTACAACAATTATTTACAGTGTGCCCTGTAGATGTCATTTTATCTGTACATTACATTATCTATAATATACATTTTCTGTATATGTTTTCTTTTAATTTTTTGTGGTGAGAAAATTATGACGAATTGTCCTTTTTGAATAAACTATTACAGTACTTATAAAACCTTTAAAGCACCAAAAAGAAGTACATGGATTCATGCTTTTCAAGCCTGGAACACTCCTGCCCTCAAAATTACATTATTTATTTATTTATTTATTTTTTATATAATGCCCTTTTTACCCTCTCACGTTTTTATAATATGAAGAAAAAAGTGAAAATCTTATTTTATATTTGCTTATAGGGCAAGTAATACTCCAGCTCTTATAGTGGTTTTCAGAAAAATCTTGCCACACACTTCATTAAATATTACAGATAGTGTCATTTGCGTCTTTTTAGGACAGAAATATTTGAAACCTTAGAGCCTGAAGCTCTTTGAAAGAAGCAGGGAAATTAGATTGGGGTGTGTGGTTATTGGGCCTGCACAGAGCTGGAGCAACATACTGCTGAATCATCTAAAAACAACACCATCAAGCAGGTTACGTGGTCAATCACTTGCATAAACACACTACAAACAAACAACAGAAAAAAGAAAAAAAACAAACAACAGCTAAAACAAACACAAGATTTCTGAATGCATTTGCGGTAAATACAAGACTACGGCTCTCTTTACTCTTTGAATTCTTTGAGCTTCATGTTCTACACAAGTGAAGCAGATCTCAACAAATTCACGTCTTACATCATCTGAACAAATGATTCAAAGTACTTTTTCATCTCCTACTGTGACTACTCAGCAGTTCCCTGCTATTGTGTATCCCCAGCCCAGCATCAGCAGCGGAGCACATTTTACTTCACATGTCAATGCTATCAAATGGACCCTCTTGGCAATGCATGACAGTGGCTATTGTAATCGAGTGCCACTCGCTCGCTTGCGTGCAGGAAAAGCGGCTTAGATCTAGCGAGGTGGCTCACCAGCGACTGAGCGGAAGCTGGCACAGGCTGCTCAAAGCATATACATTTAAAGCCAGCACAAACTTCAGATAACACAAGAAGCCTATGAAGTGCATTGAAGGATTAGTGAAAATACCTCCGTCAAGGGCTGATGGCGGATATTTACATATGCCTACCAACTGGCAACAAGTGTATTCTTCACCTCTATATAATAAATTTGTCTTTATATGAGATGTAAAAAAAAAACAACAAAAACAAAACAGCAGTGATGTAAAAAAGTATTAAATTTGATTTAAGTGCTCATACTTTGATTAAAGTAAAATTAAAATATTCTAACTAAAACTTTACAGTAAATAAATGATTATAAAATGATTGAATGAATGAATGAATGAATGAATAATTGAACTAACTAACTAATTAATTAATTAATTAATTAATTAATGTGAATTAAATTAATATACTTAAACTTCATGATTCCTGTTCATTACTAATTTTCAGATGCTCCAATTTGCTATGGACACCATTTTTGGACCAATCTGATGAAAGTTTACTGTAAATGAAATGAAATGAAATGAAATGAAATGAAATGAAATTAAATTAAATTAAATTAAAATCTTATTAGAGTACATTTTACAAGAAAACATTATTTCAGCCTTTACTTCAAAATGTCATGTTTAATTCAATGTTACTTGTCACTTTTTTAATTATTTGTTAAATTTACTAGTGTTTTCTGAGGGAAAACTGTTTCTAAACCTTATGTTTATTTATTTATATTAAATGTTATGTGTTGTTTGGAAAACTACGAAATAAAACACTTAAAAAGTATCAACATTTATTTGTAAAAAGTAAAATTTCTTAACTATCAAGATAGTGAAGATACCATTAAAAGTAATTTGAAATAAATACTGAAAAAAGAGGAATACTTTATCATGTTATTGACTGATTTTAATAATGAAGTACAATTACTCAAGTACTTCAGACCCTAGAAGATCAGTGCAATTATAACCAAATGTATTTCTCTAAGTAGCATAAAATATCATAGGTTGTGGCCCACATGATTTTTATCTTCAAGGTTAGTGCATAGAAGAATAAATATATTCTTAAGCTTGCTAGTGCACAGCTTCATATTTTACAGTGTGTATTCATCTTATGGATCTATCCTAACTCTCTGTGGGCAGAAAGAAAACAGTTCAACTGAAATATTAATAACATCTCAATCCACCACCAATGATCTTGATTCATGAGTGTTTCTGCTGCCTTGCATGAAGATAAAACCCAAGAGACAAAGTATGGGACACCCATGATTAAAATAATAATAATAAATCCTACAGATAAATCGGCATCCTATAACAACAGCACAAAATACTTATAAAAACAATGAATATAGCATGAAGTATTTCTAAAAATAATGTATGAGTCTCCTCTAAAGGGCTTGTGGAGATCTGTAATAAATCACTATTGCCAGCAGGAGATGGATAAGCTATGAGAGGCCCTGCTCTTTTGCGATAGTGTTCTGGGAATTGTTTAGACTGGAATATCTGTGCTTCTAACCTTGATGCTAGGTAATGACAAATAGTTCATAGTACTTGCAACTTCCTTTAAAGGAATACTTCACCCAAAATGAGAATTTGCTGAAAATGTACTCATACTCATCCAACCCACCCAAGATGTTGATGAGTTAGTTTCTTCACTGGAACTGATGTGGAAAAATGTAGCATTACATCCCTTGCTCACCAATGGATCCTCTCCAGTTATGAGAAAATGATATACAGGCCTATTACTCTACAGTCCAGTGAGATTTTTAATTAACCAATCCTGGGAAAAAAAAAAAAAAAAAAAATTTGAACATTTGTGACGCTAGGTGGTATTGGTTTTGATTTGATTTGAAAATGGTACTTGGCCTCAAAATCTAGAACCACAAATTTGAGCCATGTGCTAAAATGGTAAGTAAAGCCTGCAGATCACCCCTTGTTTGGTTAAATCTGAGGGGTTTTCTTGGTAAATAGACAACAAAATGCAATGAAAATCCCTTACATGCAGTACTATATTTTGAGTATTACACACCCACCCATAAGGTCTTATTACAGTTCTCTATCTCTTCTAGTGATAAATTGCTTTCAGACTCTAATTAACTTCATTTTATTTTCTTCACATCCTTTGATTCCATGTCAGTGAGCATATTAGTGAGTATAAATAGCTCATCTGACTAGAACATTTTACTGACATAGCACAATGTACTGTATGTGTGTTCTTTGTAATTATTTGTGAAACGTGCTAGCATTTTCTGAGTGAAAATCGTTTCTACACCACATTTATTTTTTAATGTTCTGTTTTGTTGGGAAAACAACTATATGAAATATTTAACTAAACAAGTATCAGCGTTTATTTGTAAAGTAGCATAATGTATGTGCACTTTTTTTCTGTTCGCCAGAATATAGTCTACACCTTATTAAGTTGCCCAAGGACGGAACAGTCCTGAAGGATCCCCAAAAGAGCACATTTTGGTAGTCTTCCTTATCTGAAACACCCAGTTCAGGTCTTGGAGCCTCTTAATGAGCTGCCGATATAAATCAGGTGTGTTAAATATGAGCGCTATCCAAAATGGGCAGTGTTAGGGTACTCCAGGACCAGATTGAGAACTGCTGCCCTAGGAAGACCGCAGGGTAAGATTTAATTACTGTTAGAGGCATAGCCACAGGGAGCACAATCATTTGGACAGCCTCAAAGTCAAATATCTGATGTAATAAACTTCTGGTTTATTTGAACTTTTGGTTTCGTCATAACTTTCCATGAAATTCCAAACCATATAACAACGGTTGCTATTGTTTTCTACTGTCATCGTGGTACAGTGAACCCTAAATGTGACTATGAAAATCCCACAGCCAGGGCAATAAAATCCTTTATTACTGAGTCAAGATTTCAAGTGATTTTGTCTGCAGTAACGCTCACATTGTGTCTGTTTTTCTGCCCTTTTCTTCCCATTTCCTTTATTCCACCATTATTCTGTCCAATCTCTAATATCAAGTCACAAACAGGGCTTTTAACAGCTAGAAATGTCAAGGAATCACCAGCTCACTTGACAGAATGTGTCTAATGATAAATAAGGTCTAATTTGAGATGGTTTGTTTTCTAACAAAAACAACAACAAAAAGATCTCTGAGACTGGACTGTACTGAACAAATAATAAAAAAAATTAAAAAAAACAAAAAGAACAAAGATTCTGATTTAAAGTGTGAAACCAATTTACTTTACAAAAAAAAAAAAAAAAAAAAAAAAAAAGTATTTGTGTAACCAGATGTTTTCCTGGGAAACTTTTTATGCAGTTTGACTGTATACAACAACGTTTTGGGGGCCTGAAAACACAAACTTTTGATAACGCATTTAAAAGTTTTTGAACATGATACCAATATCATCTCCATGTAAACTGCAAAAACATCAATTTGTGAAAATGGTAACGTCATGCACATGCATGCTGCTTATAGTTGATAATTAACAGCTGATGAAAATATGATAATATGATAATATTATTACTTTTATGATTATATTAATATGAAAATGAGTGAATGATGACAATAATAATGCAATAAATTAATTAACTTGACAAAATATTTAGAAGTTATTTCAAAAAGAAGTTCACAGAGGCTGAGACGGCAGGAAAAATAAAATGCAACAATGCAGAGGCGTTAATCTTTGACAGTTTTCACATGTATATTTACAGTAATTATATCTATCATATTTGTTTTCCCTAAATAAATAAATGAAAATATTAAGATTTTTTTTCTTTCTCTCATAATCTTACTTTGAATAAACTGGTTTATCAGTCTCTCTGATTATTCATACTACACTAGACCTATGCGTGAGATCAAGCTCAACTAAAAACACAGAATGTCTGTAACTATTAGCAGATAGTGAACATTTTTAGCTGTGGGTCGCTCTAACTTCAACATACTGTAACTGTAACAGTGTTTTATTGTAGTAGACACTGATAAGACTTCTCAACATGAATATCTGCTGTGACTTCAGGCGTCTCAATACTTCACAATGTGTTAATTAACAATTATGTCCTCTCTAAGAACAAAACCACTGTGACAATAAAGTCACAGTTCATAGCTGATAATTAACAAAACGGCTGATAATAACCAAAAAAAAAAAAAAAAAAAAACTTCTGATACAAAATATTCAGATGCAGATTAATCTGTGACAGTTTTCTTCTATGTATTTAATTCTGTCTGCAATGGCTGTGTTCCCTTTCTAGCAAACATCTCAGTCCTATAGCAACCCAAAATTTCAAGCTCAAAACATGCTGCACATCAACATTTGTTTGGGTAAGAAATCAATATTTAATAAGTAGACTTCTGAAGTATGGACAGGACTCAACACTCAAACACAAAACAAACATTATTATGCCAGTATATTAATAAACAAAAAAAATTTTCTAATACAATGGTTTTTTTTTTTTTTTTTTTTTGATGCAGTGAGGCAACCGAAAGCAATAAGGGCAATATAATCCACGATTAAAATCATCCCTTTAATAGGTTTGAAGAAAGTATGAATGCAAATATTGTACATGATGTAACTTTAACACTGACACAAAGCAGAACCTCCTCTCAAAACATAATTTATCTTCTTCCTTATCAACTTATCATCTAATCTTATATTTGCAGGTGCTGACGTTTGGGGGAATGTGAAAAACCACATATAAATCACATTTAGTGTTTAGTTTAAAGAAAATAAATGTGGATGAAGCCTTGTGTCTACAAAAAAAAAAAAAAAAAAAAAAAAAAAAAAAGATTTTTTTTTTATCTCTCTAGTCGGGACATGGACTATATAATTAACTTGTGTTAAATGTTTTACACGTGCATTTGAAATGTTTTACCAGAAATGTGTTTATAAAATAGTCATATTAGCGTCAGACAGGAAGCACACCTGATGCATGTTGCCCACAAAATGGAAAAGGGTGACATATTCTGTATTATTAGTCTTTATTATATATTAAAATACTTTTAAAAATGTAAGTACAACTAGCATTGTGTTTAATCCTCTATTTCTTTAATATCCACAACATTTCATAAAATATGTGATGTATTAAATACATAACAGAGAGCATTAGTGCTAATTCTGCTGCATGTTCCACAGACTCAGACAAGAAGACAGGACAAAAATAGAGTAAAACCACCACCATGCTTTTTGTGACCTTACCTGAACCAGTTCCACAAAGGAGTTTTACTGCAGAGACTAAAATATAATTAAAGCCCCAGAAAGTGGGATATGATTCAATTATACAGCATAATGAAATAGAACTAAACAAACCAACTAAAACTAAAAGAAAAGAAAAGAGAATTAAAAAAATAAGGCAATTATGACCATTGAAATTATTACCACCAATATTAGATGAAGATCTTGATAATGCAAAGGATTATTAGCTTGATTAGATGAAGATCTTGATTATGCTCTTTTCTACTTGATGCATAATAACAAGGATTGCAGTCATCTCAATTCACCAGATGTCACTTAGCATTAGCTTAGTGATTATGACTTACAGATTAGTCTGAAATTTCGTGAAAATTATGACATTTTGTGTTTAACAGGTGTCACTTAGACAACAGACCTCTTTATATCTTGATATGGCACTTGTACCACAGTTCTCATATTTAAGATGTGCTTGTTAATTTTTTGCCCCATCAGAAATAAATTAGAAATGTCAAACATCTAAATTTCAGCATTTTGTTTTTGTATGTGCACTACCATTCAAAAGTATAGGCAGGGTAGGCTGGATTTATATAATATATATATAAAAAAAAAAAAAAAAAAAAAAAAACAGTAAAATTGTGAAAAAGTATTACTGTTTAAATTAACTTATACTATATACATATATATAACCATTTTGTTTATTAATGTGATGACAGCTGAATTTTCAGCAGCCCTTACTCCAGTTTTTAGTGTCTCAGAAATCATTCTATGCTGATGTGATGCTCAAGACGCTCAGTTCGTTGTTATTATTATCAATGTTGAAAACAGTTGTGCTGCTTAATATTTTTGTGGAAACATGCAGGATTCTTCAATGAATACAAAGTGCAATGCAATTGTTTGAAATAAAAATCTTGGAAACACTTTAGTATAGGGACCAATTCTCACTATTAACTAGTTGCTAATTAGGATGCCTATTATTAACATATTGGCTGTTTATTAGTACTTACAAAGTACATATTCTGCATAATCATATCCTACATCCCTAATCCTACCCAATACCTACATTTAACAACTGCCTTATTTATTAACTATTAATAAACAGCAAATGAGGAGTTTATTGAGGCACACATCAGAGTTAATGGTTTGTTAATAGTGAGAATTGTAACTCAAAATAAAGTGTGTCTGAAATATTTTGTAACAAATATTATTACTGTCATTTTTTATAAATTTAATGCATCTTTGCTGAACAAAAGTATTAATTTCTTTAAAAACTGGTAGTGTAAACAGACTCATACTCACTCAAGCCTTGACATCATATCCGGGAGATAAGTCAGTAATTTGAGTAAAATCACAGGCTTTGCTTATCCCGTACAAATGTGTCACACAAAATTCAGATTGGGGGGGGGGGGGGGGTCTTTATGACAGAATACAACTTTTTTTTGCCAATAAAATAGATATTTAACCTGAAAGATCAGTAGTTCCATGGTTATACATGACTAAACTACTATACAACTACTATATCTCCTTATTATTACAAATTATCGAAAATAAATCTAAACATGTGGCAAACCCCTTGAACACTAATAAAAATTAACCAAATAAAAAAAATCTAAAGTCATCCATTTCCAAAATAAATCTAAAACAAAATCCGAAAACTCGCATAAATATAAACCAATGCGTCTGTCAGTTATAGCCAATAGGAAAAAAAATGGTTGGTATAATTGTACATTTATCAAACCCAAATCACCACTGACAATTTAACAGTGGAAACATTTAATGATGTGCATGTTGTTCCTGACCTCCTTGTAAACCTCACACCATTCATCAAACACTAAATTATGCCATTATTACAAAAGCTGGATTCTGGAAATGTCAGCAGTGCATCCGTTCATGTCTCAGGTGGAAACATGATTCATATTCCATTAAGCCTATACATAAAAGAGTACCTATCCTGCCTGAAATAAATGGTCTTGACCTTCATAAAAATGAGATTTTAAATGCAAATTAGCTGAAGAGGGTGCGAAAGAAGAGCTCATCAATAGCTATGGCATGAATACCAATGATAAATGCGGCTGTTTCATAATCAATAGCTCCCTGCAGATGTAGGATGCAAATTCATATGTAAATATATGTAGAAGTCATCCAGCACGACCCACAGAGCTTGTAAATGTAAAAAGTAAGCTAATGGCAAAGTGTTTGAATGCATTTGACAGAGCTTTTACAGTTTAATCTTAGAAGTGACTTTGTAGGCCACTGAGAGTTGTTCGCTTTAGTCTGACTTGAAACGATTGTACATGTGAGCTTATCATACTCCATGCACATGGCAGCTGCGTGCCAATTGCTCCTCTATTGGTCCTGGATGACAGAGCCAGAAACTCCTCCAGGTTCCAGGATCCATCACTACTTTGAACCAACAATCCCATAAGCTCAGCACGACACCAAAGCGGCTTATTTTCCATGGGATGATAACTAAAGGGGAGACGGTCTGGCTCGTCATTAGATGCAGTCTGCCGCATAATAAAACCAAAAGTGTAGGTCTGTGTCCGGCCACCACCTACTATGCTTTTGACTCCAGGAGCAAAAGCTGAAATCATTCTGAAAAAATCTATTCGTTAACATCCCGATTGTTTGGCTGGTGCATAAACCCCTGGAATTACAGTTTAAATCTGCCATCTTTGCTCATGTAACCGTTGACCTTCTTGAGCCAATCAACTGAGCCATGACTGCATGCCACATAATGTTGATTCCTCGACTGATTCAGTAAACATCACCATTTCACTAAAATATAAATTATACAAATAAGATAAATATTAACCCGAATTTAAAAGTAAATTAAGTAACTAGCTAGATACTTTGTGTGGAACAAAATATATTTTAAAGAATGTTTTAGAACTTGTTTCAGAACTGTTTCACAACAACATTTGACCTTATACTCTTTAAAGTATTTTGGCATTGACAATCCCATGAACCTTTAACATCCATGGAAACTTTCCATTTAACAAAATGGTTCTTTTAAGAAATGTTCACTGAAAGTCTTTTCAGAAAAAAAAAAAAAAAGATTCTTCTATGGAATAGCTGTGAAAAACCCATTTTGAAACCTTTATTTTTAAGAGTGTAACAGACTTCTTGGTGTTCCACAGAATAAAGTTAGTCAGGAAAAAAGCATCCAATTCACCTCACTTGTACTATGCTGTTAAAAAAAAAAAACCTGCAGTTACTTTTTTTATAAGGGCAGTGCAACTTTAAACAATTCATACTTGGTAAAGTCATCCAATGTCAACTTCCAAGAAAAGACAGACAGAGACTATACTTTTAAGAAATGCTTTATGCAATTTGACTGCCTACCGCTGACAATGAATTTTTCAGATCGCTCAAAGTGTGCTGTTGTTTACCCACCATTGTTTTTGCACTTTGACAAATAAATTACAAGGATTCACATTCTTCTTGCAGACTCGGTCCTGGTGACTGAAATACAAATAGGAATCTTAGGTTTGCTGAACGTACTTTACACAAATAAATTTTGTAACACTTTAATGTGAGTAAGAGTGATGCCCAAAATCCCAACAAATTATAAACTGGCAATAAATAAACACATTCAAATATTTGAAACATAAATATTCACATTGTAATATTAACTTTCCTTTTTTTTCTCAGGTAAATGCATTTACTCACATAACTCATTATTTATTTTTTTGGAATACACAATTGGGAACACAGTGATAAGGGAATACGGGAATAAAATAGATAAGGAAATAAAATCATAAGAGCAAGACACAATTTAAGCATAATGGGAAACACAGTGGTAAATATCATTTTACAGGTTACCATTATCACAGGAAATATCTAATAAAGGCCCTTGAAGAAAAGTAATAACTATATTTCTAATTTCTATGAAAATTCAGCAGATTAGCTGTCCTTTTAATGGAACATTTCAGTTCATGTTCAGTCTCCTGTGTAAACTTAGTCACTGAAGTAAGATTAAATAATTGCAAATGTGATATGAAACAGTGGCTTTATTTGAAAGCACAAAATCAGTGTATTTTTTTTATTTTTTTAATTGTCACATTCATCTTCTTTCTTAGATTTATACTTTACTGACTGTGAAACAAATTCCAATTTCAACCTTTTAAAGAGATTATATGCAGTGTTCTGCATTTAAAAACAACCGAAAACACCGCTTAAATTGTAAACACATATAAAATGTATTTATTTATTAATATTTTTAATAAATTATTAAATCTCAACATATTTTAATTTTTAATGCTCTCTCTCTCTCTCTCTCTCTCTCATTTCTGCATTGCTATTATTAGAGTATCGTTCCAAGCAAAGTTCAAGTTTGTAAAGTTCATTGCTGAAAGTTGAACAATCCTGTTAGTGGCATCACACTAAATATAAAGTCAAGCTTATAACTCAAGTATTGCCTCATGCAAGTCGTCTGGCACCATCCTCAGATCGACTCGCTCATGCTGTCAGCCTCACAGTTCAGTCAATCCTTTTACACAAATGCTGAGGAAACACACTTATACTTCACATAATGAATGTTGGCAAACCACAACAGGACACTACAGCTGCTAAAAATATTTCTAGTCTGAAATGTTGTTGCTTGTCAATAAAGAGTCAATACCAGCAAAACATACCTAACAGTATGCTGTTTTGTGTGTGTGTGTGTGTGTGTGTGTGTTTATGTGGTTTATGAGGACACAGAATTGTATAATGACATAGGTTTTACAACAAAAAGGTGATTTATGAGGACATTTTCAGTGTCCCCGTAATTCAAAAAAAGTTTTGAAAATCAAAACTGCAGAAAGTTTCCTGGAGGTGCAATACCACCGCACCCCCAGCCCCCATCCCCCCCCTCCTTATTATTACAATAATAAGAGCCTTCCATTCTCACTCAGTCTGCAATAAATGGAACCCACTGATCACACTATCGTGTCTGCTCGATCAGGGTGCACGGAGGTATGCAAATTTATATGTTGGCAGGCAAGCAGTACAGCATATCATAGCCCTTAGACCGAGGGATATGATTTGATGAACATTTTATGGTCCAACGCCTTCCACAGACGACATAAATATCCTTTTAATACAAAGAGTTCAAGTGATTGTAGTTCAAATGCTTCAAGAAGCTCAATCTAAATATTATCATTAGGGTTTATTTATAACAAACATGAACTTAAATACACACAAAGCCTCCAAATACACAACAACTGAAGCAATAATATCTAAGGAAGAAGAAACTCTTGAAATCAATAGTTATGAAACTGTGAATGAAGAAGATTGCAGAGAACTCTGGAGAGACGAGCTCACTTGCGATAATTATTTGGTTCATGGGGAAAAGGTGAATGGCTTTTAAGAGGTCTCCCGCTTGTCCTGAAATCTCACCCCACTCTAGATTCTGTCCAAGCAATTAAACCAGTCACTCCAACCAACAGAGTAGGCACTGACAACCCATAATTATTTGAGCAGACTATGCTTTGAACAGACTCGTTCGTTTTGCCATCGACCGCCCGTTTCGCCGACTGACAGCACTGAAGATGGACTCACTACTGATTAATGGGTTGGGTAAAGAATGTGAAAGTCGCTGTTGAGTCAGATCGCACTTTGAAGAACAAATTTTCTCATCATCATCTCCATCATGGCTGGATGACCCTTACTCATTGCCTCTAACCATCCGTTTTGAACCTTAGTCCAGCTCATAAAATGGTAAAATGGCTTTCCAGGGTGTCTGTAATGCTTCACTTGGAGCAGATTAAACAGCTCCAGGAGCCTTAATGGAGATGGCAACCTCTCAGTTTCATATTTGAGTACACATGAAGTAGGATTATAAATAAAACTTAGAAGGGATACTTCACCAAACAAATTACAATTCTGTCATCTTTTACTCACCCCAATGTTGTTTAAAACCTGACTGACACACTTTATTCTGTGGAACAAGAAAAGAAGAATGTTAGTGTTTCAGTGTTTCAGTCCATAAAATAAAGTCAATGGGGTCTAATGTTGTTTGGACCCAATTGACTTTCTTCTGTGTTTAAAAAAAAGGTTTGGAATGACATGAAGGTGCAAAGAATGACAGAATTGTCATTTTTGAGTGAACTATCCCTTTAATAATATTTGGGAGTCTCAGACAAGGACTGTATATGTTCAGTCAATATGAGGACTTTTAACACATATGGAGGATAATAAGTCCAATCAAGTCAAAACAAATCACATTTATTTATACAGCACTTGATTCGGTTCAGACTGCTTCAACGCAACATTAAAGTAAAATACAGAAAAATAACAGTTAAGTTTTAAAAATTCATAAACTATGAAACAACTACAATTTTAGCTGTAAAGCAGCTCTAGTAGATAATGGGCTCATTATTCAACACAATTTAAATAATAAATGGACTGACATCCTGCATCATTGACCTATGTACAGGTCAGGCTGGTCATGTTTGACATACTGCCATCTCTAGTGTGTGATCAGATGGTCAATATTTCATGGACGTCTCAGCTGGTTGTACTGATATGTAGGCAGGAATTTGAACCTGCCCTGAGGCTAGAAGCTGGACCAGGCAAAGCACTGTAAACAGGTCGACTACAGAGCAGCTAGAAAGCAAGCACTGAACCATCCAAATCCAGCACTGACAAAGTCTGTTTTATTTACTTATATATGTTTTGAACACACTCAGTTCATTCAAACAAATAAAAACAAACACACCTAACCAAAGGTAAATAACCAACCAACACTAATGCAAAGAAAAATTAAATATCAATAGTTGTTGGAAGAATAGGGAAAAATGTAAAAAGGAAAGAGAAAGGACAAAGGAAAGAAAAACTATATTACATTGTATAGCTCAAGTAAATTCACATTAAAAAAGATGTGTAACATGCAAGCAATTTTATTAAATTCTAATATAATTTCTGTTTAATAGAAATACTGTTGAAGAGCATTACTGCAGTGCTTCTGGAGATACATTATGACACCTGCTAATATATACAGTGTGTGCAGTTGCCCCTGACAAGAAATAATTGATATTGAAAAGAAAAAAAAAAGGACCCAGTGGGCTAATTCAGGTTAACTGTGGCTTGGCTAGCTGCTGTGAGGTTGTGAATATTTTATTTTTTCATTATTATTACTTTTGAACCATTTCTTTCTTTGCCATCAATTCTCTTTCCACTTTAATTATTTACTTTTAATATGTAAAGTATTGATAGATGGTTTCCTCTTGCCAACAGGATCTGTATTATATATGTAGTGTTATATGTAAGAAAGTCTATACAACTGGAGAGAAGATACATTATAAAATTGAAAAAGAGAGATATTTTATACATAATTTGATATTATTAGTCTGAAAGCGTGGGTTTTTATTTATTTTAATTGCTTAAAGGTGAAGTGTAATTTTTTTGAAGTATCTAAATGGTTTTTGTATATACCTCTCTGCCTCATTGCTGCCATCTCTGAAAAGCTACCAATAAACCATGAGTTAAAAATTTTCATGCTTCAGTGATTTAAACACATTAAAATGCTTGATATTTGCACCAGCATTGTAAACAGCGTTAATTATAATACTTACACAGCAAACTGCTTGGGTCAGCTCCACAATTACACATATGAAACAGTTATTTTTAGTCTATGATTAAATTTTTTAAAAAGCAAATGACTCCTATTATGGCTTGTGAAATCACAACAGAGTCATGATACACCGGTCTATTTGGGACTGCAAACAGTAAATAATGTGAACTCAGTTTACCAGGTAAATAACATGAAATAATTATCCAAACCAATCTCTTGAGAAATGGCTAGTATGTATGAATGTGATTCATAAGGACATTTCAATTATTTATTTATTTATTTATTTTTAAATCAATCAATCAAACAGTCAATCAATAAATAAATTACCATTAGTTGGTTGGTACCAAAGCTCACCAAAGCATCTCATGAGGAACAGGTGACAACTCTTTCTCCATCTCCTTACTAGTGTGGAGAACTTAGCCAAACATATTACTGTATGAAAAACAATGAGTTTACAGTGAGTGTCTGGAAGACCTGCTCTCTGCCAGAACTCATAAAACTCAGACCTTGTGCTGATCGATTAGACAACAGTGGTGTAACTCTGACCTGGTCCAAAGCAGTAACATTCTCCGTCTCATTCATCCCACCATTTATCACAAGGGTGAAGTATTCTCTGCTCCGTCCTTTCATGTTCCCCCAGTGTGTGGTAAGAACTAGAGAGAGGAAAATAAAAAATGCCAAGGAAAAGACTACCAATGTTCGATTCTTCACCTTAGCATTGAAGAAGTATCCATCATATGTCATACGGGCACATGTAATAGTGGCACACTAGCTTTGCAACAGGAGACTTCATTGATCTAGAGGAGGCCGAATTCATTTCAGCCCTGCGGAGCTGTAGGACTGTTTGTCGCTGGCTGGGCCCTGATCCTGATGGGTGGGAAGTGCCCTCAGTCTACACTAACGGGACAGAGCAAGCCAGGGGAGAACATTTCACAGCACTCCACAGGCTTAAATGACAATCTGACTTAGACAGTTGGTTTCTATATTATGTTTGCATAAAAACCAATCCCATTTGTTTAGGAACAGCTGCACCTGGATTTTACAGCTATTACGATCAAGTGTTTGGACACAGGATGCTAATAGAGAAAGACCAGAAATTCTCCAACTTATGCAAACTAGGGATGTGCACAAAGCTGAATACCTATTATGACTTCAAAATGAATAAATTCTACCAAAAAATAAAATAAAATAAAATCACTCATAATCCAACAAACACAATAAAAAAAAAAAAAAAAAAGAGAAAAAAGTTTAATGAAAATTAAAAATGAATCGCAATGCAGTGGTGAGTCTGTGAAACCAATATGACTAAAACGTGAACTTTATTATGAAAATGTGCTTTGTGTGATTTCAAGTTCATGCTTTATTACTGTTATTTTAGGTTCAGAAAGAAGATTAAAGATGTATTTGCTATACCATTCAAATATTTGGCATTAAGTAGCACAACTGTATCATTCGGTTAATAATAAAAATAAATATTTCTTTAGCAGCTTAGTCAATATATTTTAAAATGTATTATAATAGAAAGCAGTTCTTTTAAATTGTAATAATATTTCCCATCCCATATTTGGTGAATATAACAAAGAAATATTACTGACCCCAAACTTTTAAACATTATGGAAACTATAAACGTAACCGAGTTCTAAAATTGACTTTTCATTTAGTTTTAATAGACTTCTGGCCCTGTCTATATCAAGTTCTTTCTGAGATAGAGAAACAAATAATTTTATCATTGCAACAGATCCACAAACAAATAATGGTTTCACTTCACAGTACCAATGGATATGTTCATGAAAAGAGGTATAGTGTAATGAGTCCACTGAAGGCGAGTGTAGTGATGATGAACCCAAGTGCAGTTTATTTACAGTGATCCAAACATAATCCAAAAAGAAACAAAGTCTTGACTTGACAAGAACAGACTTGACATAGCATGAACAGACTAGACTCGCCAACGGCAGGCCTCATTACAGAATACACGACCCTACCATAAACGCAGCAGTTTCCCTCCTTGGACAACGCCAGGGGACTCGTCCCATTGAGGATTATGTGGAGGATTTCTGTTCTTTGTGCCACTTAGTGGACTTCAATGATGTGGTCCTCAAAGACATTTTCCGTTTAGGCCTCACAAAAGAAATCTCTTTGTTAATGCCATGACACACACCTCACTGGACTCTTGACTAGATATATTGACTTTGCACTCCGGTTGAGTGGTTCTTCGTTTACTGTGGGGATTGCAGATGAGGAACCCTTCTATCCTCCGGTACCTACCACACTGGAGCATTGTGATGTCCCGACTGTCATGCCTGCTCATGTCATGCCTGCCAAGCCACAGCCTTCTCATCATGTCTGCTACGCCAAGGCCTGCTAACATCATGCCTGCTACTCCAGGACCTGCTCACCACATGCCAGTTAAGTCACAGTTTACTCTTATCATGTCTACCAAGTCAAAGCCTGATTACATCATGTCTGCCAAGCCAGAGTCTGTTAACATCATGTCTCCTACCCCAGGGTTTGCTCACGTCATGCCTGCCAAGCCAGCGTCTGATGGCTGCCACACAAGTGTCTCTTTGTAAAATGTCCACTCTTCTAGAGTCACGTCTGTCCCATCATGGCCAAGTGGTCTGTCTGTGCCTCTGCTCTGCCATGGCTTTCTGCTCTGCGGGCACCGCCTGGCCTCCTTGCTAGCCCTGATCTGCCATGGCTCCCCGCTAGACTTGCTCCGCCATGGCTCCCCACTCTGCCAGCTCCACCATGGCTCCATATTGCTCTGGGTCTGCTCCACGGCCCAGGTCCCCCGCTGCTCCATTAACTGTCACTGCTCCATGGCCCAGGTCCCCCTCTGCTCTATTGTCTGTCATTGCTTCATGGCCCAGGTCCCCCTCTGCTCTATTGTCTGTCACTGCTTCTTGGCCCAGGTCCCCCGCTGCTCCATTATCTGTCACTGCTCCATGGCCCAGGTCCCCCGCTGCTCCATTATCTGTCACTGCTTCATGGCCCAGGTCCCCCTCTGCTCTATTGTCTGTCACTGCTTCATGGCCCAGGTCCCCCTTTGCTCCATTATCTGTCACTGCTCCACGGCCCAAGTCCCCCTCTGCTCTATTGTCTGTCACTGCTTCATGGCCCAGGTCCCCCTCTGCTCCATTATCTGTCACTGCTCCACGGCCCAGTTCCCCCTCTGCTCTATTGTCTGTCACTGCTTCATGGCCCAGGTCCCCCTCTGCTCCATTGTCTGTCAATGCTCCACGGCCCATGGTCTTGCCCTCTGCTCCAAAGTCTAGACCTGCCCCTACTTCATGGGCCTGGCCCTCCATCCCTCCCCCAGTTCCGCCTCCACTCCACCACCCTCCTGGACTTTAGTGGGTTTTGTTTGTTTGGGCATCTGGAGCCGCCCTTGGAGTGGGGGGGGGGGGTAGTAGTTTGTAGTTTGATTCTTGCTGTTAGTGTCATGCTTCCCTTGACCTCATGTCTCTTTGCCTTGTGCATGTGTGTTACATTCTGATTGGTTCTCGTGTTCACTGTGTCATGTTCGGATTACTTGTCTTGTTTCCCACTGGTTTGTTCATGTCATGATTGACTGTTTGTTTGATTGTTGCTGTCGTATGCCTCTAGTTTGAGCTCCGTCACATTATTTCTCTATCGTCTATTTTTTATTGTTGAAATCTATTTTATACACCATCATTTTCATTTCTATAATGTGTGAATATATCCTCTATCGTATTCTACAACAAAAACAATCAGAGCGCCTTGTTATCACTAGTTTAATTTTGATTTCCCGAGTCTGCTAGTAGCTTATAGCCCATTAGCATCACCAACGTGGTTGTCGCTAAACCTGCGTGCATCGCTAATACTCTATTCACACACATTACAATTGCTTTACTCACTGTTACTTGCTTTAATGGCGGATGTTTGTCTACCTTTGAGTGCAGGCGACGACACGTCCGAGCTGCATTCGGTGCAGCTCGAGCTGGAGGCCGTGGAGAAGCAGATTCGGGTCCTGGAGCAGAGGCAGGCCCAGCTGAGAGAGCGGAGAGCCGCGCTGGAAACCTCCCGGGCTGACGCTCACAAGTTCAGGGTAAGTATGCAGTGTGCTACTAACAGTCCCACCACCCCGTGTGTTTCTCTGCACAGGCCCAGTGCACCCAGGACGCGATCTGCCCAGATGTCCTTCACACCGGTGCCGGGACACCACGGACCCTGGGTGCATCCGCAGAGGAGGATGCGAGCCAGGCCCCAGGCGACGACTTCTCCCCCTCCGGTCTTCGAGATCTCCACACGGAACCGCTTCTCTCCCCTCCGCGAGATGGAACGCGACGCTGTGATCGTCGGAGACTCCATCGTCCCACACCATGACACCACGCAGCGGCAGACGGAGACACTGAAGAGGGACTTCAGGAGCCTGATCGAGACGCGCGGCGACGATCATCGTGTCAGGACCACTGCCCACGTATCGACGAGGACACGAAAGGTTCAGTAGACTTTTTGCTCTAAATGAATGGTTATTGTCATGGTGTAAAGAACAGAAACTGCTCTTTGTTAATAATTGGAATCTTTTCTGGGAGCGTCCTAGGCTTTTTCGCGCTGATGACCCGCACCCCATCAGAGTCGGAGCAGAACTCCTGTCGGACAACATCTCCAGGACCCTACACTCCATATGACTAGTAAGCCAATTCTCAAATAACTGCTATGATGGCTTTTGTTCTACCCGCTTAAATGTTAGAAGTACTTGCTCTGTCCGATCTATTAATACTGTGTCTGTTCCCCGAATAATGAGGTCAAAATATAATTTTAATGTAGGATCTAGAAAAAATCTTATCGTGATTAAACCAGAAAAACGTAAAATAAATGAACAAAAACCATTTTTTAAAGTTTGGGCTCATAAACGTTAGATCACTCACACCCAAAGCAGTTATTGTAAATGAAATGATCACAGATAATAGTTTTTATGTACTCTGCTTGACTGAAACCTGGCTAAAACCAAATGATTATATTGGTCTAAATGAGTCTACTCCACCAAACTACTGTTATAAAACATGAGCCCGTCAGACTGGTCGTGGGGGAGGTGTTGCAACAATATATAGTGATATTCTCAATGTTACACAGAAAACAGGATACAGGTTTAAATCATTTGAAATACTTCTACTTAATGTTACACTGTCAAATATGCAAAAGCAATCTATTGTATCTCTTTCTCTGGCTACTGTGTATAGACCACCAGGGCCATATACAGAATTCCTAAAAGAATTTGGAGATTTCCTCTCAGACCTGGTGGTTAATGCTGATAAAGCGCAAATTTTCGGAGATTTTAACATTCATGTAGATAATACAAATGATGCATTAGGACTTGCGTTTACTAACTTATTAAACTGTTTTGGAGTAAAGCAAAATGTCACCGGGCCCACTCATCGTTTTAATCATACGCTAGATTTAATTATATCGCATGGAATCGATCTTACTGACATAGATATCGTACCTCAAAGTGATGATGTTACTGACCATTTCCTTGTATCGTGCATTTTGCGTATTAATGATAATAACTATATAGCTTCACGTTATCGTCCGGGCAGAACTATTGTTCCAACCACTAAAGATAGATTCAGAAATAAGCTGTCTGATTTATCTCAACTGCTCTGTGTACCCATAAATACACATGAACTAGACAAAATGACTGGCAACATGGGCACTATCTTCTCTAATACATTAGAAGCTGTTGCCCCCATCAAATTGAAAAAGGTCAGAGAAAAACAAACTGTGCCATGGTACAACAGTAATACCCACTCTCTCAAGAAAGAAACTCGTAGTCTTGAGCGCAAATGGAGAAAAACTAACTTGGAACTTTTTAGAATTGCATGGAAAAACAGTATGTCTAGCTATAGACAGGCTCTAAAAACTGCCAGGGCCGAGCATATCCACAAACTCATAGAAAACAACCAAAACAATCCAAGGTTTTTATTTAGCACAGTGGCTAGATTAACAAATAACCAGACGCCACCCGATCTAAATATTCCCTCACAGTTAAATATTAATGACTTTATGAATTTCTTTACTGATAAAATAGATAACATCAGAAATACAATAACAAATGTAAATTCTACAGCGTCTAATACTTTAGTTTTATCCATCGCACCCAAAGATAAATGCAGTGCTTAACAACTATAGGACAGGAAGAGCTAAATAAACTTATCACTGCATCCTAAACCAACAACATGTTTATTAGATCCTGTACCCACTAAATCAGTGGTTTCCCAACCTTTTTCCTTGGGGCCCCCCCTATGTACATATTTAACAATCCATGACCCCCCCCCCCCCCCCCCCCCCCCCATATATATATATATATATATATATATATATATATATATATATATATATATATATATATATATATATATATATTAGTGCTGGGAAAAAATTAATCACATCCAAAATAAAAGTTTGTGTTTGCATAATATATATGTGTGTACTGTGTATAATTATTTTGTATATATAAATACACACATATGCATGTATATATTTCATAATTTTATTTATTTATATATAAATGATTTATATTTATATATAATATAAATTATGTATACACAGTATATACATGCAAAAAAAATTAAATTAATACATGCATATGCGTGTATTTATATACAAAATAATTATACACAGTTCACACACATATATTATGCAAACACAAACTTTTATTTTGGATGCATTTAATTTTTTTCTCCCAGCATATTATAGGGTTGTAACGGTTCACAAAATTCATGGTTCGGTTTGATACGATACACTTGTGTCACGGTACAGTTCGGTACGTTTTTGATAGGCCTACAGCAAAAAGAAAGAAATGCCAGAGAAATTTCCTTAATTTCTTTTTTTTATATTAAAACTAACATAATAAAGTGTGATATTTTTTACTTTGAGTAATTCTGGAGCTATAATTGATTCTTATGAGCATATAAAACAAAACAGCTTCTTGGAAAAAATGAAATATTGTAGTAGTTATAAACCAAGGTTTATTTTATTTCAGATTAACATTTGAGGGCAGCAATTGTATTCATAATGTCAAAATAAAACCGACGTAATGTTACTTGAAGGCATTATAGCCTACTATTCCTACCAAACTTTCATGGTTGCAGTCAGTGTTACTACAGTAAATCCATGGTGAATGTTGCAGATCTGGACACTGGATAGTTCATTCGCGGCACAATGTTTCTTCCTGGTTTCCACACGCTGTTTGATCTGTTAATAACGGAAAAATTTGAATGTTTCTCTCTAGATCTCGCAGCGATGTTATTACTTTGTGGCAAATTCAAATGCTTTTCTTTACTGGATCTCTTATTAGCGCTGTGTAGTAAAAGCGTCGCATGATCACGATCGGCTCGCGCTGCACTGGTCCAAACTGATAAACGGTCCGTCAACCACACAATAACGAGCAGTTTCGTTCCGCTTGCATTATGTTTGCCATTTGATGTTGAGCACTGTTGTGGTCGCGCCGGCGTCTCTTACATTATGAGCGTGCTTGCCACGCGCAACGCGCCTACATTTGAAATAACGAAACTGTAATTGAAATCGGCATTGTTATCATATGATTTTTTAAAAACTTTGAAAAAATATTTTTATATAAAATTATTAGTAGAACATTTTATGCATCTTTATTCACCTCAAAGCATCCGCTCCCGCGCCCCCCCCCCCCCCCCCCCCCCCCCCCCGTGAACTCTGGCGCCCCCCTGAGGGGGGCGCGGACCCCAGGTTGGGAACCAATGCACTAAATTACTGAAAGAGTTGTTACCTGTAGCAGAAAAAACCGCTTCTCAATATTATTAACTCGTCGTTATCTTTAGGTCACGTCCCAAAACCATTCAAGCTGGCGGTTATTAAGCCTCTTATTAAGAAACCACAACTAGATCCTAGTGAACTGGCAAATTACAGACCCATTTCAAATCTTCCATTTATGTCTAAAATTTTAGAAAAAGTTGTGTCTGCTCAATTGTGCTCCTACCTGCAAAAAAAAAAAAAAAGATCTCTATGAAAAATTTCAGTCAGTTTCAGGCCCCATCATAGCACAGAAACTGCACTTGTTAAAATTACAAATGACTTGCTTCTTGCATCAGACCAAGGCTGCATCTCATTGCTAGTTTTACTTGATCTTAGTGCTGCGTTTGACACCATAGATCACGACATACTCATAGATAGATTACAAAACTATACTGGTATCCAAAGGCAGGCTTTAAGATGATTTAGATCCTACCTGTCCAATCGCTACCACTTTGTTTATCTAAATGGGGAGTCATCTCATTTATCACCAGTAAAGTATGGAGTGCCACAAGGATCTGTCCTAGGTACTCTGCAATTTTCAATATACATGTTGCACATTTGTAATATTATTAGAAAATACAGAATTAGTTTCCATTGTTATGCTGATGATACTCAACTATATATCTCAACAAGACCAGGTGAAACTTCAAAACTATCTAAGCTAACAGAGTGTGTTAAAAATGTAAAAGATTGGATGACCAATAATTTTCACCTATTAAATTCAGATAAGACAGAGATATTACTTATTGGACCAGAAAACATTACACAGAATCTCGTAGATTACAATTTGCAATTAGACGGATGTACTGTTACTTCCTATACTGTCAAAAATATGGGTGTTATATTAGACAGTAACTTGTCTTTTGAAAATCATATTTCCCATGTTACAAAAACAGCATTCTTCCATCTTAGAAACATTGCCAAGCTACGAAACATGTTACCTGGTTCCTGATGCAGAAAAGCTAGTTCATGCATTCATGACCTCTAGACTGGACTATTGTAATGCACTGCTAGGTGGTTGTCCTGCATCCTCAATAAACAAGCTACAGGTAGTCCAAAATTCAGCAGCTAGAGTCCTTACCAGGTCAAGAAAATATGATCATATTGCCCCAATTTTACAGTCTCTGCACTGGCTACCTATTAAGTTCCAAAAATTTTTTAGTTACAAAATATTATTACTTACTTATAAGGCCCTTAATGGCTTAGCTCCTGTGTACCTAACTAGTCTTCTACCACGCTACAACCCATCACACTCCCTAAGGTCACAAAATGCTGGACTTTTGATAGTACCTAGGATAGCAAAGTCCACTTAAGGAGGTAGAGCTTTTTCACATTTGGCTCCCAAACTCTGGAATAGCCTTCCTGATAATGTTCGGGGTTCAAACACATTTCCTCTGTTTAAATCTAGATTAAAAACACACCTGTTTGGCCAAGCATTCAAATAATGCATCTCATAATTTTGGACTGCAGTTATATCTGATCAAATGCGCATTATTATTCTTTAGCATGGGTTAAACCTAATTAATTTTACTTGGCTGGAACAGCAGCTACGCTAATTATGTCTCTATTTGTTTCTCTGCTTTGCCACGGGATTTACATCCCGTGGTAACTAGGATTTACACAAGCTCCAGTCTGGATCCAGAACAACTGAGAAGAGATGATGCCAACCCCTCAGAGGACCTCAGATGATGCTAACCCAGAGACAACATACAGAACTACCACATTTTGCTATAAGTTTGATTGCATAATTGCTGTTAATAGTGTTAATCATCTGTTTGTTTACATCTTTTATTGATTTTTCTGAATATTTCTGCCATATGCACATGAACTGACAGTCACCACTGATAAGCTACTACTAAATATTGTAGAAACTTAATTTTCTGTAAAGTTGCTTTGCAATGATGTATCGTAAAAAGCGCTATAAAAATAAACTTGACTTGACTTGACTCATGTGACTCTCATTGTCTGTTATAAGTAGTCATGTCATTTTCATTGTGATTTGTCATGTATTAATGTTGTAACCTGCTGTCGGTGAGTCTAGTCTGTTCATGCTATGTTACGTCTGTTCTCATCAAGTCTGTTCTCGTCAAGTCAAGTCTTTGTTTATTTTTGGATTATGTTTGGATCACTGTAAATAAACTGCACTTGGGTTCATCGCTACACTCACCTTCAGTAGAAGGTAGAAGTAGACTTTACATACTGTATAGTTAATTAAATTATAATTACAATAATTATTGTCTGGAAAATAAAGAGTACTATATTTGTATTGTAACATGTTTAGTAACTTCCATCAAAAAATAGGACAAGCATTTGAAGCTGCATAGTTGTGTTGGATGGGCAGAGATTTATGGTTAGATATTATACCTTTTCTGCTGTGAGATAAATCCTCTGTTGTGGGGACTGTTGAGCTATTTTAAACCTGCAAGTGCTTTAGCCTGACAGACAGAACACAGCCAAGGATCCTCATTAAAATTCTACACCTCAAGGTGTCTTAATCTACTGATAACGCAAAGCTCATAATCCATTGAAGGAGATTGTAGGGCTAAAAGTCCCATTTACTGTTGAGGAACCATCTCCTTTACTGTTTCCTGTTTTCTTCTCTCTCTCTTTTTTTCACTTTTAAAGTTTGACTTTCCAAACTTCTTATTGAAGTGGAATTACACCCAGGGTGTCCAAAAAAAAAAATACAGCATATAAATCAATTTATCAAATTTAAATTAAAAAAAAAAAAAAACGATTAAATTAACAATTTTTGTATTATGGGCCTCTGGGTTTTCTGAAAGTCTGGGTGTGGGTTTCTACTTCTACGTCTTTACATTAATTTTTTTTTTTTTTTTTTTTTTTGGCATCTGATAATCCTACAAATCCACAGCTGTAAGCAAGATACAAAACACCTTTTTCCCATAATACTTTTCATGTCTATTGAAAGCAAAACTGTGCTGTGAAATCATAATCGCATCAAATGCTGAACAGGTGTAACCAAGGACCCATATGTCAGCGCTATCCTGACATCTGCAGATAATTATCATAGCCGTTCTTTCTTGTGCACAATATCCATGAGATGTTTTGACAGGTGTCAAATTCCACCTCCACACATCATCAATGGACCATGCAATGAAATTTACCAGATAATTCATCAGAACTCAGCACCAAGTAACTCAAGTGGTTAAGCATTTTAACAATCAGAAACTAAGCCAAATAACTATGAACATCATTGCTATGCCTCCAACTGTTTGTAACAATGGCTTTAAAAGTATAATAGTGTATAATAGTTTAAAAATATGATCATGAATTGCCACTCAAATGACCACATAAGATATCTGAAACAATCAAGTGTGCCTACACAAAATATGTAGTTTATTTCAGCTCTGAAAGGTAAAGTAAAATTTGTGAGGCCCTTAATTTAATAACTTCAGATGTCCAAATGTGACTGTGTGCATTTGTGGGATAATGCTCGATAAAAGTCTAAAACTTTTCTGACTATGATCACTTATCAACAGATAGATGTCAGAAGTCTACATGTAATTGTAAATCTAAAAAAAAAAAAAAACTTAAAAAGTGACAGGCACCCACACTGAAGATCTAAGATTGGGTAAGAGGGAGATATATAGACAGCCTCCAGCTGATCATATATCACATTCTCCCCGAACATTTCTCAGCTAGTTAGCTTGCATACTTACAGTACTACGTCAAAGCACTTCGTTTTACAAAAATTTCATCTGATGAGAGGCTGATGTTAATGCTTTATGGGATGGTACGTCATGACAATAATTTGTGACGCTGTATACTGTAGTTTTGATGAATAGCTCCATGCATTTAGAAATGTATAGCATTCTAAAGCTGCAGACTTCACTTTGGAACATTTGTGGTTTTGATGTAAAAACATCCTTTTCTCTATGTACTGAAACACAAATTTTGGAAAACATTAAGATGTGTAGACTCACAGGAAGAGATGTTATTACTATTTACTATAAAAGTACTATATTACTTCCGACCAATATGAATTCAAAGAGTATACCTTCTGTAACAAAAGGTCCATTTGGCATTCCTAAAGGCACAAAGGTGCTGAGAGTGATCAAGGCCCGTAGGCCAAGATGCGTATACATTGGGGGTTTACTAATAGTCACATCTTTTGCACAGTGGGTGAAGCTGTAATCTGCTAATTGGTCAGTTTGAATGTCTCACATTTGGTTTTTAGTCACATTGTCAAGGAAGGGATCAAGAAGATTGTAGCTGTTGCTCTGTCTTTCCTTTGCTGCCTCATTTCTTTGTTGGCACTTTCTTCTTGGGGCTCTTCAATTGGCTGTCATATATAATCACATCTCATTTACATTTTACTTTTTTTTTTACGTTTTATTTCAGACGTCAATCCTCGCTTTTCCGTGGGAATCAAACCCTTGACCTTGCCATTGTTAGCAGGAGGCCTTACTTTAGTTAGGACTTGGTGTAACTCACACTGAGCCTTGCCCCATGTTAGGGATGGCCTTGATATAAATAAACATGTTTTTTTTTTTCTAATTTTTGAATAGAAGTTGCCAGAACAAGATTCTTCAAGATTCTTCTGGCCCAATTTATCCCCTGCCTCCAACCACAGCACAACACAATGACATCTGTTAATGAAGATTTTACAAGCTGCTTCTTTAAATGTACACATGCTAGCGCTAACATGGTTACAGTCTCAACCCTCTGAGCTCACTGCTTTTTGTTTATGATAATAAGCTGCAATGCTGCATTTCGCACCACAACAGAAGACATACAGTAACTAACACCCATGGTGAAACTTCAAAGAGACTTTATATTACTCTTCAGCTCATACGTCTCAACAGAAACGCTGCTATGTTTAGATATGTGCAACTCATTTTATTTAGTAGAACGGCAGCCACATTAAAGGTGCAAACAGACCATAACTGAATGAGGTCTCTGTTCACAGGGCTATGTGTCACACTTAACTTTATAAAGCATAACCAATTGTTCGCTGACTGAACCTTTTATTTCATTAGAAGTGTATAATGTCAGCCACTATATAATTTGTAGCATACAGTAGTCCTCGGGTAAGTTTGATTTGTTGTTGCTGCAAGGCTTGTTGTTAGTGTTGCCATTAATTCTACAAAGACATTTCTTGCCACCTCTCCACCCCCAAACAATATTCACTTCATATGCACTTCATAACATCTGCAGAGACAGTGACCGTGAGGGCAACTTTATATAAGTGGATTAATCCAAGATAAAATCTTAATTAAACCCGACAACAATAAACTGTGATTCTCACACCAGAGTTCCCCTATGCCCCACAGCACACGATCAGCTATCAACTCCTTAATCATCTTTGTTCTAAACTAATGAGCAATTATAACTGTTTTCTATTAGTAAATTTAGAATAATGCAATTTTTAACAGCATCTAAAACAATTTATCAACAAAATCCCCTAGTGATGTATGCATAGTATGGCTAACCATTCTGAAACACAAATTTTGGCCAAATGTTGGGTTCAATGTGAAAAGCCCCCTTGTCATTATAAAACATGCAAAAGAAACAAGTTTTGACTTGCCTGCGCTATACTGTTGATTATAAAAATTACTGTTCAAAAGGTTGAAATCGGTACGATTTTTTCAATGTTTTTAAAATGAGTCTCTTATGCTCACCAAGCTTTTATTTATTTGATAAAATACGTTAAAAGCCGTAATATTCTGACATATTAATACAATTTAAAATAAATATTTACTATTTGAATACATTTTAGAGTGTGATTTATTACTGTGATGGCAAAACTGAATTTTCACCATCATCACTCCAGTCTACAGTGTCACATGATCATTCAGAAATTCTGATATGCTGATTTGGTGCTGAAAAAAAAAAAACAGTATTATTATGAATGCTGAAATCAGCTATTTTGCTTCAAGCCTTTATTTTATATAGAATTTCTTTCTTTACTGTCATTTTCGATAAAATTAAACATACATGCCTGCTCAATAAAACTATTAATTTCTTAATTTTAGATTGTTTAAACACTGGGAAATTGTATGTTTTTTGTATATTGTATATAGATTTCTCTGATACTGAAGAAACAATCTCTGAACTCATGCTTATTCTGTGTATTTTCTAGCACTTTTTTTGTAAAATCATATTTATTTTATCCATCAAAAGTGTGCTGTCACTTTAATTGAGCATGAGCAGAGCAGCAAAAATAGACTCGCTTCAGAGCTGCATACGTGATGCTCCTGCTCGATGCTCATGCATTCCTCCTGCTCCCAGTGTGAATGCACTCATTTGTTAACATGCACAGCCAAAAAAAAAACATGCGCTGCTCACACACCGCTCAAACTTGCAGTGTGAAACCGGCCTTAGCTTATCACGTTCAAAATGTGCATTAAAACATTCATCCTCTGCTCCAATCAGGAGTTTTCAAATCCGAAACACTGTATGGATTAAATCTGATGAATATGAAATTGAACCACAGAAACAATCCAAAGATTCATAGATTTTTTTCTCATTCTTTGTCTGTTTTATTGGGCTATCTTAAGTTGAATAAATGTAAGCAATGGTTACTCAGAAGTGATATCTTCACTATAAATACAACAGAATGTGACAAAAACACGCAGCGTGACTCAGTCAGTTCATTCTCTCATTAAACAGCAGTGATTCATGCACCGATTCTTTATATTATTATATATTTTTCTTTTTATTATTGTAAACAATGATTTTAAACAATGAGCTCCACATTCTCATGCTAATTTTTATGACATTTCCTACACATTAATGTAGATTTTTTGGTCACGCTTTAGTAATTCTCACTATTTTGATAACCATTAACTACGACTTTTGCCTCCGTAAACCCCTAATTTGTTGCTTTTTAATAGTTTGTAAGGTAGTTGTTAAGTTAAGGTGGTAGGATTAGGGGCGTAGAATATGGTCATGCAGAGTAGGTGCTTTATAAGTACTAATAAACAGCCAATATGTTAATAATAGGCATGCTAATAAGCAACTAGTTAATAGTGAGAATTGGTCCCTATACTAAAGTGTTACTGATTGTTCTAAATAAAACTAACTTCAGGATCTCCTGATTTTCTCATTCTGAGCGCTTATGTCCTAAAAATGCTTGTTTTGCCTTATGGCATGTATGTCAGAGAAATGATAAATTAGCCTTGCAATGCTACTTCTTAACCATTGTGTCCCTTGCTATCTTATCTCTGCACAGGCTATTTGAGACTTGTAGCTTACGAATGTGTTGAAATTAATCATTTTCTTATCAATGCTCATAAAACACTTTGTCCCAGCTGTGGGCTCGTAGCCAGGAGGGCCTGTTTGCAAATAGCTGTGCTGTGATCATCTTTAGCCTTAGTTCAAAGGTTCTGTGAATACAAGGCAGCATTTTTAGTCTGCATGTCTTATTAATGAAGCATGCAAAACGATATCTGGAGTATAACTAAAGATTCCAATGCAGAAGTTTGGGCTGAAAACATCCATCTGAATCTAGGACATATACGGAGGATGTGCTTGAGGGTTATTTCACTGATGCAAATTTCTCGCTTCAATGAATGTCGACCCACCCTGTTATGTGTATTTACACATTTACATTGGGTTTGTACATCCTCTTTTAATTTGGCGAAGGCTTCAGAGGAAGCACGGTGCACATCCATCATCAGGGCAGAGGGAGGATCTCTGAACGGCTCCTGACCTCTCCTTCGGCCTGTGTTTTGAAGCTCTGTAGCTTAGCTTCAGCAGAGGGGCAGAGCTCAGCCTCTGTTTGATGCACAGTTAATCGACTCCCAGGTCTCTAACATTCCCTGGCCTGCACTCATTCCCACACTCTCAGTCCAGTTCATCTGGACAGCTCCTCTTCATCCTCTAAGCAGTACGTAAATCATCCTGTCAGTGCAGACATGTTATGCCAAGCGCGCACTACAAGGCTGAAGCTTACCACCCTTTCATGCTTTATAGGGTTACTTCATGCAAAAATGTACAATTTCCATATGCTATTATTTTTTAAGACAAAAAATATAATTTTTGAAGTATTTTGAACACGTGATAGTGAGTAAATTAAAGGAACAGTTGACCCAAAAATCTAAATTTGTTAAAAAAGTCCAAGATATAGATTAGTTTGGTTTTTCATTGAAACAGATATGGAGAAATTTAGTATTACAACACTAAAGGGTGCCATCAGAATGAGTTTTCAAACACCTGATAACATTAAATCACAAGTAATCCACATAACTCCAGTCCATCAATTAACCTCCTTTGAGGACGAATATATATATATATATATATATATATACATATATATATATATATATATATACATATATACATATATATATATATATATATATATATATATATATATAGAAAATTAAACTACAGTATATATATATATTTTCTTTTTTTTTATATATATATATATATATATATTTTCTTTTTTTTTTTTATTTTTAAATGCATTATGTAATAATGTTTATCCACCATTATGATGTTTTTAACTTGAAACCAATCCAGTATCCATAATATTGCTTTCTCCAGTGAAAAACTCGCTGGAGAGAAATCCAATAAAGTTCTAAGCAAATATGTTGGTGGATTTTGGTCTGAAAGGACAACAGAGGATGGCCCTTTTCACTGGAGAAAACATTATGGATTATGGACTTGGTCCACAAGACATACAATTTTTAACTGGAGTCATATGGATAACTTGTGGATTACTGTGATGTTTTTATCAGCCGTTTAAACCCTCATTCTTACAGCACCCATTGGTAAGCAATGCCTAATGCATTAAATGACCTGTTTACCAATGACCAAATTACTAAATGAAAGGTTACTGTAAAAGGTTACAGAAATAATACAGATAAATTCTTATTTGTAATAATTTCACTTTCAGTGTGGTTTCAAGGCCTTTGGTGGGGATTCATGTGCTGTTGAGTCAGGTGTTTTGAAATAGAAGTGTAATTATTTCAAACTTATTAAGTACATTATGTTAAAGTCAGCATGAAATGCAAATTCATCCTATTTATTTCTATGTTAACATGTTAACCCTAGTAAAAAAAATAAAAAAATACTAAAATGCATTTGAAATACACTTATTTTGTACTAAGTATACTACAAATACATATGCATGTGCTTAATAAAAATACCCTGCAATTGTTCCATTAGTATACTAAATTTGTATACTTAAAGTCTGCTACATTGTAACATCTAATTTTGTGCTTAATGCTCCTAAGTCAGACTACCTGTAGAGATACTGAAGTATATTTGATTATGCTAACGTGGAACTATTGCAAGTATTCTTCAGGTACATTTTAAATAGCTTACATTTAAAGACTGATATTATACACAGACATCATACAATCCTTATTAATAGTGATATTAAAACACATTTTAGGCATAATATTAAGAAATGTGTATTGTGCAATAAAGGAATCATTTACTTTGTGTAAAACCCACCCCTCCACAATATTTTTCTTCTTTTTCAATAACCTGTTACACTTTCAATGCAAACTTTAAATTATTTATTTATTTTATTTTATTATTTTTTCTTTTTTTATATACAAATTAGGTTTGAGATGTTGCAGTGATATTGCGGTTCTGCCAATAAGAAATAGTGTTCATTTTCTTTTTCAAATAAGACTGAAACAGTGCTAATACACGCACACACACACACACACAAATCCATACTTTACACTAATACCTTAGAAACTGTATTTTCAGGATTTCCATGTCAACACTGCAACTTCACAATCCATTCACTAACTGCCTGATACATATTGTACACATCATCAAAAAGTACTTTCTCTATTTGGTTAGTGTCAGGCTAGTCAGATTTTGTGAAATTAAGTCCTTCAGAACTATATTCTATAAAAAAGCCTGACACCTTGCAGCCTTGCAAAACTTTACATTTTCTAAGAATTACATACACCAGCAGCTCAATCCCTTTAAAATCAAAGAATAAAACATGCCATAGCAATTTCACACATTTCAGTGGCAAAAGTATGAACTTATACAGTGTACATTACATATTTACAGCTGTCAATTAATCAGTTATTTGTTATTGAATAAATGTAGCGAGAAAATTTGATTCATTAAAATATATTTGTAGCATTTACAAATCTGCTGCTAGTATAATGGTAGATGCCTACCAGATATATTTTCATCTATTAGGAATTTATAGTAATACTTCATCTGTTAATAGTACAGTTATTTGTAATGAGAAATATACAGTATTTTTAAATAAATAAATAAATAAATAAAGCTTCTGTAACCATCCCCCCTTTTTCACTGCTGTGCACACAACAAAGAAGGATCTGGAACATTGATTAGTAGCCTCTAATTATCCAAAGGCATCACAATCCACATGAGACTTGAGGGAGCGTACCTCATGTCTTCATAGTCTTTTCCCTCCTTTTTTGGTATGGAAATTTTGTTCTTCAATTCCAAAAAAAAAAAAATGGTCCCAGCCTCCCTCAACTACCTCTTTTAATTGGAAGCCAGTCTATGCATATTTTCAATGTAGCATGAAATAGACTACAAAGTGTGTAATTTGTCAGTTCTATCTTTTGTAATTTTTCAGACAGCACTTTAATTAAGGTCATCAACAGATGGAATAATGAACAAACAAGCTGCTGGTTGATTTTGTCTTTTTTTTTTATCTTATTAGCAGAAGAATGTAATACTTACCTTGTTTCTCCAATTAACTGACAATACAAAAAACATGTTTGGCTTATTTAGTCTTTACAGTGTAAATTTTAGCTTTGCTGTATTTTGCACAACCAAGGCTAAAAGAGAGAAAAAGGTTGTGGTAGTTTGTATACTCAAGTGTTTCATCCGTGACATCATGCTGTGCGAAAGGCTGCCTTGTGTGACCTTGATTTATAGGCCACGACCGGAATACATTGTAAAGCCAACAAGACAAAACTTGTAATGGCTTCCCTGCTGAAGATGAACAACTGGAATTGTTCCATCCTGGTTACTGAATGGTCTTTGAGGCAAGCAGCTCGTCAGGCCTGCTGTCAGGATTTAACAGGCCAGATTGTTTACAGCATTCACTTTTCTTGCCTCTCTCTCTCTCTCTCTTTCCTTTTTTCTTTTCTTCTTTTCTTTTTCAAATAAATAGGATTAAGTTACTGTGAAACCGTAAAAGATTCACCTTTACATTTAATGAAATTAATTGAAATAAATAACACATACTGTCTGAAACATTATTTCTCCACTGCAACACTTCCATTTCTGAAATATATAAAATATTATTTTCTATCTATCTATCTATCTATCTATCTATCTATCTATCTATCTATCTATCTATCTATCTATCTATCTATCTATCTATCTATCTATCTATCTATCTATCTATTGTACACTCTGTCAGTATTAAACTCTACAAACTGTATAGAAAAAAATAGATCTCTGAGGCAGCAAAAAGACAGGACAGCAAGAAAGAATAAAGTTAAGAAGCCAATATATGTGAGGTGTCAAAAGAATTGTTCTTGCATGAAATTGTGTAAATATATTTTACTAAAAGATTGAGATTTCAGTAAATACCAAATTATTTTTTCAAATGCAGCAATCATTGCACAGCACCAAAGAATCATCAGAAAAATACTGCCATATTTTGTTCTGTTATGTTTTGTTTTTGTATTTTAAGGCATATAAGATATCCGTCGCAGGTATCATTGCTGTACCGTTTTTACACCATGAATATTAAAACTAATGTTCCTGTGGATTTTGCAAAGTCAAAAGGAAATGTGGGACTGTTTTTGGATAAAAGGGCTGGCTCGTCTCTGTAATCACCGTCTGGTGTGACAGACTTTCTCAACGGGGTAGGCAGGAAGAGCCAGGGACATTCAACCACATCCACACCTACTGAGCCCCTTCCTTATGGATCATTACTTGCACACACTGCAACAATTTAACATGTTTCCCAATTAGTTCCCAATAATGGGACTCCACTGCATATGTCATGCCTACAGTATATTATCTATGTGAAGCTTTTCATCTGGCAGATTGAATACTTATATTGACAGAACGAACCATAATGATACATGAGGAAAAAGTAGCTTTTACTAGAACAGAGCTTTGATATACAAGTGTATGTTAGCCTGTTTGCTGGCATCCCTGCTGCCCACAGGAATCATCTTAATGCTGCGCTGAGGTGATTGATGATGTGGAGTCAACAGCTGTCACCATTATCTCTTGCAGAGATATTTAACCTGCAAAGATGTGTACATTTGATGAAAAGCCTAGAAATTATCTCTAAACATGTTTTCATAACATGTTCTAGTAACAGTATAATATTCCTACATGTACATCTCATAAACCATATCTTATCTATGCATGTAAATTTATATACCATTTTTTGAAGAAATAAATGAATACTGTTATTCAGTAAAATTGCATTTTATAATATATTAAAATATAAACTACTTATTGTAAATTGTAATAATGGGTTTGACTTGAATAAAATCAGTTTATTTAGGTGTTAGAGCATTACAAGGTTTTTTTTTTTTTTGTACTGTGCACTTTACGGAAGGGTTGAGGTTTGACAATGTTCTTCTAAAATAATGTGTTCTTGATTACTTTCACTCCACAAAGGAGTTTGCATCAAATAGTTAAACTGAGCAACTCAGCTAGAAACTGTAACATATTAACATACATTCAGAGCTCCATGTGGAGACTTTTGAAATAAAATAAAAATAAAAAATAGCTTTGCGTCAAGGTGAGCTGTTACTCCTCCTGCAATCTGTAAGGGCATATTTTGAATGCACAGATGAAAAACCGAAGGCACTGACCGTTCTAAGATAAGCATAGTTGAATTTGGACAACTAAACCTGTCTGCTGTAAGCTTCCATTAACTCTGCAGGTGAGCGTATTATTTCTCTTGTAAAATGGCTTGCGCCTGGAGAGACAGAACAAAATCACATTAGGGGACAAAATCTCCCTCTGTGGCATGAAGCATCAACAAACACTGTGGAGAAATACGTGTTCAGTCAGATTCCTCCAATTTGTTGAGATTGTCGTGACAGTCATTCATAGCAAACTAAATTCAGTTTTTGCCAACCGGCAGCACAGATCAGATTTTACATTGCTATTGCAGAGGTAAGTGATGTTATCAGTCACTGTCTGGTTTAGGGCTGTCCATCCTACTCTAAAAGCAAACCACGCTGCATTAAGAATGCCACAGGGAGCAACATCAGCAGTTCCGGTCAATAAAAACCAAATCCAGCACTTTCCCCGTGGCACATCTCTCTGCAACTAAACATTCTGTGTAACAGTAACTGTTTTGCTAAGTACACTGTCTAATTAAACATTTACATGTAATAGCAGGTCTAAAGTCAACAATCAATGAAAGTTATGTTGAAAACAATGTTGCTATGGAAATGGTGCAGACTGCCAGGCTTTGCATAGATACACAGTACATATTGACACAATTAATGTGGAATAATTAATGCCCTCAAATGCCAGGGGTAATTAAATGAATGCTCTGAAAAAATAGTATAAATTTTAAACTTGGCTGTGATAATGAAATTATGACAAATCACATTGTTTAATTTTTTGAACAAAATACTTGTATTAGCCAGAGTTTTGACAAGTTGATCAGCAACATAGTAAATCTAGGGAGTCTTAAATCTGAAATTTTAGCTTGAACATTTTGCACTGATGAAATGAATTAAATTCTTCAAATTGTGAATAAACTACAAAATTTACATCTAGGTCACTGATAATCAGAAGTGCACAGGAAACCTAAAAATTTACACTACCATTCAATCATTTTTAAGTAATTAATAATTTTATTCAACAAAGACAATTTAAATTGATCAAAAATTAATTAGTTATTTTAAACTTTCTATTCAAAGAGTCCTGAAGCAATGTATCATGGTTTCCTCAAAAAGCAGCAAAACTGTTTTCAACATTGATAATAATAAGAAATGTTTCTTCAGCACCAAATCAGCAACATTAGAAAAAGTAAGGGAGAAATCAGGTAGAAACAGGTTCTTATGGTAACCACTTTACTTTGTACTGTGTGGGAGTCCAACCCACAGTCCAAATCACTCAAATGACTGAAATATTTTATATAATCATGGAATATTTAATAAGTTTATTATACCAGTTCTTTAGCCAACCAGTTAAAGTCATATGTATCAAAATGTATGCTGCACTTTGAAATATTTTAAGCAAGCTGCTAATATTAATATTAAAGCCATGCAAATTTGATTTCTTAACTGAATTGATTATCACTGAATTTCACAATAATTCCTAAAAATGTTTTGATTGAAAACTATGTATATTGTTTATTAGGCTGCAATGGTACCAATAAAATATGCAATGTCTTATTATGATGACAAATTTGCCCATTCTGTGGAAATTTGTGAAGTGTTAAATCTCTTCATTCACCTAATTGGAGACACGTTACTGTGAAATACTGTCAGCAGAGAAAACCGATTTCCTTGTGTTTAATGGAATTAGCTGAAGATGATATCCTCTAACAAAGGCCAAGTAAGAAGAGAGACGGAAAAGATTGTGGAGAGGGGGAGAGAATATTTTAGCACTAATAAATGCTGAATACAGACCTTTTTTTCTTTTTCTTTTCTTTTTTCTTTTTTTTTTCTTTTTTTTTTTTTTTCTTTGTGCATTTATTTTAAATCAGCAGTTCACCCAAAAAACATATTTCATCATTTACGCATCCTCATCTTATTTCAAACCTGTATGGTTTTCTTTCTTATGAGAAACATTAAAGAAGATATTCTGAGAATTGCCTCAGTGTTTTTCGTCTATAAAGTGGAGGTCAGTGGTAACCAAGACTGTTTGTTTACCAGTATTCTTCGAAATATATTTTATGTTCCACAGAATGAAATCAGACTTGAAAATGACATCAAGGTAAGTAAATGATGACCATTTTCATTCTTGCATGAACTATCCCTTTAACACACATAAAGTGAGAACTATAACAGCCATGAAAATTCTTCTTAGAGCAACTTATCACATTCCAAACAAGAAAAAAATGTTTATGTAATATTCAAACATGGTGTAATATAAAGAAAACTGTTCCAATAAAACACACTAGACAAACATCTGTTTTCTCAGCTAGTTTCTTGTCTACTGGCTCCTTTTTAGGATCAAATTATTCAAGCATTACATTATGCCTGTTGCAATTGCAAAGTCTTGTAGTGGAAGATTTGAAAAAGAAATACAAACTATAAAGCACAAAATAAGAGCTAAAAGAAAAATAAATATTTAAAAAGTGTACATATGTACAGATGATTCATTTCTGCATTAAGAATACTATGTCTTGCTTTGATGTGACGCTGGACCAGTCAGCTGATTTTGAACTATTTATTCCAGAAAAAACAGTCTGCAGGTTTTTTTGGACAGTTCCACATGCGGAGGATGTTAAGGCTCTTACTGTTTCTTTGAAGAGAGAACAAATAATTACACTTTGTTCTGACCTAAAGGTTAAACTTGCACAAGTTCCAGCTTTTGGGTAACAGCTCATCTGGAGACAGCAGAAAAACACCTACAGAGACATTTATATGTGTAAAGACACACATTCCATACAATGAAAACTAGGAATGTTAAAAGACAATGCACAGTGACCTTCCCCAAAACTAATCTTCCATTAAACAGTCCATGCACTGATGCCATTTAGCCTTTAACAGCCCCTATTATGAGTGGTCTGGACATAACGCATGGCTGAAGATCTTCAGGTGCTATATCAAATAATGAGTAATGTGCTTGGAGAGCATAATGGTTTATGCCCAGTGTTTTTCCTCTTCAGTTTGAAGCAAAAGCCCCAGTCTGATAAATTGTATGACATCTTCCAAGGATAAAAACAGAAAGATATTAATGCAACCTTGCCTTTTAACCATTTTGGATAATATATTATGTTTGGTTTGTATGGATACACTTTTCTTTGTGTTGACACTTTTTTATTGCCACAGTGACATTAAGGGCAATGAGTTACAAGCAAGAATTTTAAAGGAATATTCTGTGTCTACAGAAAGTCAGTCTGAAATGACAGCACTTGTGGCATAATGTTGAATAACACACACAAACATACACACACACAAGAAAAAAAAATATATATATATATAATATATATACTATATACAGTATACTGTATATATATATATATATATATATTTTTTTTTTTTTTTTTATAATCATTCCCATGTAAAGTTCATAGGTTTGAGGTCATTTATTTTCTGGTGTTTTATTTATTTATATAAATTCATACCTTTACTGTGTTGCGTGTAAAAAAAGAAAAATGCCTTTCTTCGTTAGCAACTCACTTTCAAGCTCCAGACAGAAGAACACAAACACAAAAACTTATTGTTGTGACCTTCATGAACTTTTTTTTGCTGAACAGATGCAAGTGAGCGTCACATCAACAGGCACAATGGCGAGTGTCAGTTGGAGTGGTGTAAAGTGTGCCACTATTGATCTCTGAAGCAGTGGAAACACGTTCTTTAGAGTGATGAATCACGCTTCACCATCTGGCAGTCTGATGGATGAATATGGGTTTGGCCAATGCCAGCAGAACCCTACCAGCCTGAATCTACTGAGCCAACTGTAAAGTTTGGTGGTATGTAACGTCAATAAAGATCTAGAGGAAAGTGTGTTATGGCAAATTAATCTCTTAATTCACTAGATTTAAAATAAATTCAACAGACACAAATGTCATGCTATAAAACTTGTTGTACTCTTAGAAATTGTGTACCATATAAATCATCACAAGTGTGAGAACTGACCTGAAATTGAAGACTGGCATCTTATCTCTCTTTACTTGTCATGGATGGTTAAAACATCACTGAGAAATGGGTCTTAACAAGAAAAAAAATAAAATACATTTTCACAGTGGGAGCTCAACACAAAGACCAAAATAGATCGTATCTGAGCTGGCACAAAATTACAGAGGTGAGATTTATTTAAGTGTTTGCAGACAGTATTGAAGCAGTCTGAAAAATGCTGTCTTGTCACACCAGTGAGTGAATATTTTTTAGACACCTCAATACAACAATAAAGAGGAACTTCCAGGTATTTATAAATCTGAGATGGTCAATAACTGCAATTAAATGTGTGTAAAAGTAGGTATTTCAATATATCTGCTATTTTCAAACGAATGATCTACATTTGGCATTGTTAGTGCTTGAAATAGGCTAGATAACCAAACACAAACACCACATCTCCAAAACCAGACTCTTAAGTAACAAGTTGTTGGTGTAAATGTAATGCAGTAGAAATGTACAGGATGGTCAAGCTCAACATTCTCTGCACAAAGGACTTAAGATTTATATTTGTGAGTGATTGGAGCAGTGTCAAGCAACCTATGTAAATACTTCTTCATTATAAAATTACAAACACTCATTTCAAGACCAGCTTCAAGACCATTTCTATTAATATTACATTGAAACTTCAGTTAGCAAGCTTTAATTTTCTCACAACATGAAAGACTGTTAAAAAAGCAGGAAAGTTTCATAAGAAGTAAAGAGGACTGCTTACAGCCCACTGGCAGCAATTATGTACATCCCTAGTGACAGGTGATTTCATGGAGCTGTAGTTAATCTTATTTGCAGTAGGGTGCAATTGAAAAAGCCCAAGTAAATCCTTTAATTGGCTCTGTTTGTTAGACTAGTTTCAGTTAGGCAGAAAGCCTATATGTTTATTATCAATATAAAATCTTATCTCATCCACTGAGGAATGAAGAGCAATTACTGGAGGTGTGATGAGTCTGGCATTCAAGTGCTGGATAGTCTAGATTCCCACAATCACATGTTCAGTAACAACAACTTATGAAAAAAAAAAAAAAAAAAAACTGAAAATTTCATTGTAAAAAAAAATGTTTGTATGTGTGTGTGAGTGTGTGCTGCCTGTGATATAACCACGATACTTTCCCCCCAAAAGAACAGCATTTATTAGAAATAAAAATCTTCAACATATCTTTACTGTCACTTTTGATTGATTTAATTTATCCTTGTTGAATAAAGGTATTCATTTGATTAAAACGAAAAAATAATTATAATAATTAGAATTATACTGACCCCAAACTTTTGTAAGTAATGTAAATTATTTTTAAGGGAGACTCAGACTAACATTTGCAACAGGTAACATATAAATGAACTAGTTTTAGTCACCTGTCAATGCATAAACTAACCTGCCTACACTCATGCCATCAACAAAAGTCAATAAGGTTGAGATCATGTAGAAACGACTGTTTTTAATATCAACCGCTGCCACCATATCCACATTTTTCAGTGCCTCAAGTTTTCTGCACTTGTTGTGAGTTTCAGACCTTCACACTCTATAATAGTTATTATAGTTATAGTTATTTTTTTCAACACAAATTCTAGGTTGAGCCTGATGTGTTATTTTTGTGTTACCCAGCGGCTGGGTCAAATGCACCCCCATCAACCCCCAATGAAACAACCCAGCAATTGAGTTACTAAGCATATTTTTTTCATCCTCTTCGAGAGAGAGGTTCTCAGTGCCAGTAAATTGGTGCATATCTTCATTGAAATACAGGTTTGTGTATTTTTTATTTCATCTATAAAATGGCAACTGGGCTGTAAATCATTTTATTTTATGCAAAGCAACATACAGTACAGGGGCACGATGTTGGACAACTTAAGAGTGTCGCAACAGTCTTTTTATGTGATTGAAACACCTGATGCCACTGCATAAAATAAATTATTTTATTCGTAAAAATATTGCATGTAATTACTTTTGTTGTTAAAATATGTTCTCAGAGCAGTGCCCTGTTTCTTGATGGGCTGGTTACAGAGTCAAAGAATGTTTCGGCTAAGAGATCCAGAACTGTTACAGTGGGAACAGGATAACAGACACCCGTTGATTATTTCATAAATGTTTCATTTTTATTTTTAAAATGCTTGTTAAACAAGTTTAAGTGTACACTCTAAAAAATGAGAAACTGCAAACCTCAGACCGAATGTCCTATATTTACCCAGCAGCTAGGCTAAAAACAATCCATATTGGGTTATTTTTAACCCAGTGTTTTTCAGAGTGCATGTTTTCTGCATTAATTTCCTTTCTATGTGCCTCTTCTAAGATTACTTTATACTATAAAAGACCTTAGCTCTTTAAACAAACTGACATGTTTAGCAATGTCACTCCAGTAAAGGCCTTTAGCACATCAAAACACACACACACACACACACACACACACACACACTCAGACGCAGGTGAATACAAACCCTTTGCCTGTGTTTTGATATTCTTAAGTAATCACCATGCCCACAAATCAGGTGAGCAAAAACGTCAGGCGTGGGCCACCATAGCAAGGCGATAACAGAGATTGATAACATGTTTACCATCGCAGGTCTGGGTCCCTGATCTACAACGCCAAGACCTGTGGGATAAAGACACACGAGCGAGGGCCCGAGCTGGCGGGCAGCCGCAGTAATTGAGAGGAGATGTATTTATAGAGTGGCCTGCTCAGCATCCAGTGCCGTCTGTAAATTTGCAGGGAGCTAAAAGGAAAAATGTCACAACCCAAGGACAGGACCAGGCAGAGGGGTGTCCTGAACAGTGCCAGCAGGTAATAGGAGTGTCAGTTTTCCCCCACACTGCCTTCGCAGAGGAAGAGAACATAAGTAAAGTGAAGCTGGGTGAGAGAAGAAAAAAAAAGATGGAATAAGTGTTTATTCAGCTTCTTGGCAGGTAAACAAAATGTGCTGCATGTGGTAACATTCCAATTAACTGACTTCATTTAAGAATGCAATATGATTGAATAAACGTGACTACATTAGGTTACACCAAGTCCTTAAGGGTCAGAAACATCCTTCTGCACATTTTCACTTTTGACAGTATAATAGATCAAAACTATATCATTATTTAAAAATCTTGATTTTTTTTCTATGACATTGGTAAGAGTATCCATGCTGTACTATTCTGGCATATTTTGTGCCCATGTCGCTATGTATTATATGACATTTTGGATGATTAATTGCTGAAACACTTTCATTCACTTCTCCTACTTTGGGCATAAGGATATAAATCCTGAGAGATTTATTGAGTAAGGCTTTTAGCCTTTAGAGTAAGTTGCTTTTAGCCATTATGAAGTCAAAATATATGGAAACTTTAAAAGTCTTCCCTATAATGATGAACATCCATTGAAATGGAACTTGATCAGGAATTGGTTAGATTTTTGTATTGTTGTCTTCTGCTAACTGATGCGGTTTCACGTGAGTGACAGAGGAGTGATTATTGTCCCGTCCTCACGTCAGTGTACACACTATCAAGACAGAGATGTTGTGAAAGTGAGGGAATGTTTAAGTCTTTTAAGATTTTGTGTACAAATGCATCATTTAAAATATCCTCATTTTAATAATTGCAATATTCCATAAAATTAAGAATTGTGAAATTAGATTACTTAGTGACTTTAACAACTGAAATGAGAACAGCTGCAGGCATTCACATTTATAATAAGCAGACAGAGGCATCTATTTTTAGCTTTTTAGCATATATTTACCTAGCAATTAGTATATTTTTGTCTTTTCATCATTTACTGTATTAAATTTTGTAACTATTTGTTTATTTACTTAAAGGGGTCATATGATGCTGCTAAAAAGAACATTATTTTGTGTATTTGGTATAATGCAATGTGGTTTATGTGGTTTAAGGTTAAAAAATACATTATTTTACATATAATGTAGATTATAGTTTCTCCTCTATGCCCCACCTTCTGAAACGCATCTATTTTTACAAAGCTCATCGGTCTAAAAAGCTAGGTGTGCTCTGATTGGCTCTGAATGCCTCAAGCGTGTGATGGAAATGTTACACCCCTTAACATACTATGCCATCTCCCAGCAGCATGAGACTCAGTCCAGCTGCTCTGCTCGTGCACATCCCATCATCGGTCCTCTTTTAGCAGCTCAGTCAATGTACTGTTAGGAGTAACTGAATAACTCGGGATATTGGTTTATTTCGCGTCAGAGGGAGTGTAAGGCACGTTTATAAACAAAAAAGATCCGGTTAAATAGAAAGATTCGAACGTGATCCGGACATCACTAGAGGAGACAAAACAAATAAAACCCAATACAAACAAGGCATTTGTTGCATCCAGTGGGGACATAATTAACATTACTGATTATAATGACATAAAACCACATAAAACATAAAACCATGTCTGCATTTGTGAACTGAGAAACAACAAGCCTACTCTACTGCTCAAAATCCATGTTTGAATCATCATTGGCAAATTATTTAAATATAAAAAACGTACTTACAGGCTGTGATTCAGAAGCGCCAGACTGTCCTTGCAAAGTTTGAACTGCCCAACTTTATAGAAACAGGCTTTGTGCCACAGACGCATTGCAGGCTAATGGTTCAGGAAACAGTCCTCATCCTCCATAAAATGCACTACACACATCTGAATATTTGGATTTTAACTGTTCTGGAACAGTGTTAAAATACAACTTAACCACTGGTTTCTAGTCATGTCCTCTTTTGGAAGGCCAAACAAAGGTTCACTTTAACGAAACACACAGCGACTCCACAACATGGCAGCTGTGGCAACAGAGAGAGTAAAAGTAACGCCTTCTTTCTTTGCGTGAACATTTGGGCGGCATCATGCAAATCTTCCCACATAGTGACGTAGACATGTGGGAGCATGTTAGAACGAGTCGTTTTAGGGGGTGTGGTTGACCCTTAACTTTTATAAAGAATATCTCTTTGGATTTGAGACTCTAGTCTTTGCAACTTTACAGATCTTCTTCATGCACCAAGAGCTTGTAACACTACAATTAGAAAGGAAAAATTGAAATCGCATCATATGACCCCTTTAACTTTTTCGTTTTGCTTTTTACGTTGTTTTTAAATCAACCTTTTTATTTTTATTTTGTTGACATTTTTGTATCTGTGAAGCACATCGAGTGGCACTGAAAAGCAGACATGTTGAGATGACATGACACTTCTCAGTGACCCCCTGCTCTTCTTTATGGAATAAACTATATGACTACTTTTCCACATTTTTACACATCAGTAACCAAAGACCACATTCATATCAACCAGAGAAACAAACAAAAACGACTGAGTGCACCTTTAATAAAAAAGAAAGAAAAATACAAAATACAAGCTTGAATGCTGCCTTGGTTAGGGAGCAAAACAAAACTTAGTACCTCAGGTAAACCTATAATCTTATTTTCCAGGAGCAACTAAGCACTTAAAAACACAAATGCTAATAATAATAATAATAATAACAAAGCTGGAATAAAGTACTGAAGTGTTTTGTGCCCTGATAATCTGTGTATGAGAATAAATCCTCTCATCACATAAATGTCCTTTTAACTTCCCAACTTGTCTCATAATAGTTTCAAAATCGTGTATTTGAGGGCTGTCATATCTGTTCACGCTCCTGAATCTAGTTCACCTTTATTTTTCTTGTCTGCCCCGCTTACAGAAGCTTCCTTGAGGATATAATTAATTATCTTAGCCTTCACTAAGCAGCTCGTTTCAAAACCCAGTTTTGTTTTCAGCTAACATATGATTAATTAGCATTGTATAGCAGCAAATTCGCCCTTCGGCTGGCTAAGACAGATTGGGAACCGACACATGAGAATTTCATTGTTTGTGATTCAGAAATTTGGGTATTAACCATTACAGAGGAAAAAAGTTGGGTCTGGAGCAGTCTCATAAGAAAAGGGACTGCATGTCTATGTTAGCTATGGGGAAAGCCCTAATGTATTGTCACACTGCACTGTTGAAAGAACACATGTTTTCTATGGGTTACAGTATAACAAATAAGTCTTGAGATCAGTGACCTCTCTGGGCTTACAAGTATTAAAAAAAGCTCTGCACAACAATAACTTTTACTTACAGTCAACATATCGCTCTCTTGTGCTTGTAAAGCTGTCAAACCAATCAGGACAAAACATTCCTTAAAACAACATTTGCAATATGTTCTTGAAAAAAAAAAAAAAAAAAAAAAAACTTTTGCATTTGTGCTGAAGACTTAAATATAAGAAAGGAAGTTTAAAGTAATCATTTTATTAGTAATGGACCCTGCTATAAAATAAAGATTAAAAAAAGGATGCATAGTATAGAGATGCACAAACCAGGGCCTGTGGAACAAAGTTGGCCTGTGATAACCTATGATTAGGCCTCCTATGCCATGTCACAAGATGGGTGAAAAATAAACAAACAAAAATAAATAAACAAACAAACAATGCCACTTAGGGCTATATATACGATATATATACTATATATTTATACGATATATGCTGGATAGATGAAAGAAAAAGTCTATCATTTCATATTATGCTCTATCGTTTATTTTGTGGTGTAGTAAAATACATTGTTTAAGTTAAAAGTTTTTCATCATTTGCATGACTGCAATCTTTACCACGGGGCTAGAAGCGGAGACAGAACCAGGTGGAGAATGACCAGCCAGGACAAAACAAGGAGGTCGTTCCTAAACGAGGGACTACATCTGTAGCATGGACACTATTTTTCTGCACTGCAGTTTTTAAGCACTGCAGTTTTAAAACAACCAATTTTAAGCTGTTGAAACACAAACAACATAAACATAAACACACTTTATATATGTCATTACCACTGTCTTTGCAAGTATCCTCATAAACACATTGATTTAGGTCTTAAGAGAGAGTAAACAGCTAAAAAAGAAAACATATAGGACTATGTAACCGTATACTGAATCCGGACTTCAGTCTTGAAGGGGTCATATGATGCGATTTCTATTTTTCCTATTTTTGCATGTATAAGATCTGCAGAGTTAGTGTCTCAACAAAAGGATTTATTCTATCTAAAAGAGAAGGCTGATCCAGACCGGGCTAAAACGCCTCATTCAAACACGGCCCCACATCTCTACGTATTTGAAATATTTGCGTAATGCCACCGAAATGTTCATGCAAAGAAAGAAGGCCTGGTTTCAGGAACTGCAGTAGTGTTGATGCAGCCATGTCAATGAGACGCTGTGTGTTTCTGTGTGAAAGCAAAATGACTTTATTTGGCCTTCCGAAAGTAGATGCAATGAGGAATCATCATTTATTTACAACAGAACAGCACAACTCAGATCTTTGAATCTGTGCAACGCATTTTATGGGCGACAGTTTTGTGAACCTATGATAGTACAAGGCTGGCTGTGGACAAAGGATATTTATAAAAAAAAAGGCTAATTTCTGACTTAGCTTTGACACTGGTGCTTCTGCATCAGCAACTGCAAGTACGTTTTGTTTAAGTATTTGCTATTGACTGTTCAAATGCAGAGCTGTGGCAGAGTAGAGTAATGCGTCGTGTGTGTGTGTGTGTGTGTGTGTGTGTGTGTGTGTGTGTGTGTGTGTGTGTGTGTGTGTGTGTGTGTGTGAGGGGAACAGGGTCTCATCACAGCAGAGTGTTTGGCCTGTCAGAAATCATAGCACATCTGCTGTCTTAATCGCAGCTTGTGTACTGCAAATACATAGGAGCTTCATCACTGTCACGTGACTCTGTGACTCTGTTCCCCTTTCAGGCTTGAAATGATGGTAAAACTAACAACATTATAAACTGTCTTTATATTTAATGTTACTTTGAAAGCTGAAGCTCGCGAATATGGAAAGGGGCATTACATTTCTGACGCATACTTGTGGTGTTCAGCCAATCACAATGCACTGTGTCAGCTGGCCAATCAGAGCAGACTGTGCTTGTCGGAAAGAGGGGCTTTGTAGAAAATTACGTGTTTGAGAGAGGCGGGGCATAGTGGATCTACAATAATGTACAGTATTTGAAAAATAATGTGTTTTTTGAATATTAAAGCATGTCAACATATTCTGTTACACCAAATACACAAAACAATGATCTTTAAAATAGCATCATATGACCCCTTTAAAGGGGAAGCTGTCCAATATTTGTCCTATCTGCCATTCATAGGGACAGTTCACCCAAAATGTAAAATTCTGTCATCATTTACTCACCCTCATGTCGTTCCAAACCTGTATGAGTTGCTTTCTCATGCTGAACATAAAAGAAGATATTTTGAAGATTGCTGGTAATCAAACAGTTGGTGGTTGCCATTGACTTCCATAGTAGGAAATAAAAATACTGTGGAAGTCAATGGCAACCACCAACCGTTTGATTACCAGCAATCTTCAAAATATCTTCTTCAGAATTTTCATTTTTGGGTGAACTTTCGCTTTAATCAAACAACAGTGCAAGAAAATCTCTCACTGCTGTTGACTAAATCACTTTTGTAACTTTAATAAGAAGAAATGAAAAAGTATTTTATATATATATATATATATATATATATATATATATACACACACACACACACACACACACACAACCAAAAACAAAACACATGCTAATTATATCTATCTAGCTAGGTGAGTTTTTTTTTTTTTTTTAGCAATTCCATTATTTTCCCACAACCCCACCACGTTTAGCTTTTATGTACAGAAATAAAAATTATATGTTTAATGGGGCTATATGTAGAATTATGAACACCCCTTGTTGTTAGTGGACCACCAGTGGATGTTAAGTGAATTGCAGTCAGCAATTTATTTGCTTGTGCTCCTGTGTACATGTACATATAAGATACTTAATGTGATTCAGAGCCCCGATATATATTCACTGTAAAGTTATTTTTCTTAATTATTTGCTTCGAAGTGAAGAAAGCGGACAATCAGATGAATATGTACATGATATCAACATGTATGAGCTGTGCACTTTCCTCTCAAAAACAAAATAAATACTCAAAATTAAATACACAATAATTTTTTTAGGCTTGTATTTGTTTGATATTGACATTGGTGACAAGGATTATGAAAATTCTATGGTATTAAAGATTTTAATATCATTAAAAACTTTTTAAAAGAAAAAATACCTATATTGTGATATATATCGTTATTGTGATAAAAAAAATCACCCCAATGCCACTGCAGAATATCTTGATTCTTATTTTGTTTTTGCATTGAAATACAAATAATTTAAGTCAAATAATTAACTAATTAAATTCTTAGAAAAAGTTTGGGCACTTCTGATATAATCACGCCTATATTGAAGGGTTTTTTCAGCTTCGATGAAGGTAAATTTAAGATTTCAAGATTTTTTAAAGACAAAATCAAGAAAATTTTTAGGAATAAATCTAAAGGAACACAATGCATTAGTATGGTCTCTAAATGTAACTAAAAGTCTAGGACGAATAAAGAATAGAGTTGTACTAGCAACATTTCAAAGTTAAGTTAAAATTAAAATTTAACTTGCAACAAATCTCTTTTTTAATTCAAGATTTAAGATTTCTAAAATCAACATGCATTTACTAGAGAAGCAAAATGACAGAAGAGATTAAGTCTTGTTTTCTGAGAAGATTATCAAGATTAAATGAATAACAAATATCTGCCAATGGGCTCAGAAAAATCAATTTTACTCAAAGGGATAACAAGTTCTAGTTCTGTTCTGATTTAAGACCTTTTTTTTAGACCTTAATTTGTTTAAGTCAGTGAACATATTCCAGCCAGCAGAAATCCTGATATTGGTTACATCTATCAATATTATTATTATTATTATTATTATTATTATTATTATTATTATTATTATTATTATTATTATTATCTATATTACATATTTTTCCATTTTTAAGTTTGTTTGTATAATTTAAAACTATTGTATTAAACTGCTTTAAGTAATTTTGTCTTTCAGCAAAGAGAGGCTGAAGTGAGTAAAAAGCAAAAGAGGTCTGTCAGGAAGAGTCAGGCCAATGAATACTGATGCCCCATATTTGAGCTTCAGGCAACTGTCACAATCTCACTTGAGTCTGAATGGCAGTTCAAAATTTTTGTTTACCAAATCATTCAAGCCCACAGGTCTTTGCTCTGCAGGTATCTGCCTCACTTCCACACACAGAGACACACACACAAATCCCTCCAAACTTCAGAGTAATCCCACAGGACAACTGTATTGTTACGGTTTTTAATTCTTGAATTGAAACATTGATATTGAATATGCATAAAGCTGTGAAGTAGCCTAAATAACCAGAAGCCATGTTAAATATTAAAATATTACAGTCTCTCACAGAGGATAGCCAGTCTAAGGAAGCTCTGTCTTTTTTATTCCTACAGACAGCATAATGAGACCATTGTGATATAGCCAGTCAAGGTCAAACACAAATAGAAATCCAAAAATATTCAGGAGGCAGGTGTCTCCTTGTTCCTCTAATGAGAACTCATGTTCTTCTGAGATAGAATCAGGTTAGACACAGAAACCTTATCCCAAAAACAAAACAAAAAAGATCATACAGCACGGGAGAGTAAAGTGGCATCGTATGAATATTTATCTGCCATAATGAGTGATTCAAAACTTTGTAGAAGGTCAATGAAGTGCTTCAATTTGACTATGAAGCATTGGAAAACACCAATTTGTTAATCAAATGCTTGAAGAAGTACTTGGAAAGAAAATTCTGAAATTAGTGCAATGTCCTTTACATTGTGGTTGTCCAAAATAATCTCATGAGAATTACATGCTGTTTGGCCATACAGCAATTCCATTATTTTCCCACAACCCCACCGCGTTTAGCTTTTATGTATAGAAATAAAAATTATATGTTTAATGGGGCTATTTGTAGAATTATGAACACCCTTGTTATTAGTGGACCACCAGTGGACGTTAAGTGAATTGCAGTCAGCAATTTATTTGCTTGTGCTCCTGTGTACATGTACATATAAGATACTTAATGTTATTCAGAGCCCCGATATATATTCACTGTAAAGTTATTTTTCTTAATTATCTGCTTCGAAGTGAAGAAAGCGGACAATCAGATGAATATGTACATGATATCAACATGTATGAGCTGTGCACTTTCCTCTCAAAAACAAAATAAATACACAATAAAAATAGCAAAAGTGAGAAAACAGCAGTTCAGTAAGCATCTGATCATCATGATGTGGATATGTTCGCACAAGCTCTGCAATTAACTGGTATGATGTCGTCAGATGAGTTAATTTAAGTTACACTTTTATGATAGTTTGATTATGAAGTATATTTGAGAATATAAAGACTACACACACACACACACACACACATATATATATATGTGTGTGTGTATGTATGTATACATGTATGTATATGTATATATGTATATATATATACCTATACATACATATTTTCTTTACATGACACATTGACATTACAAGTAAAGATTTTTGCCATTAACCTGAGCAGCATTCGTTTAATGTGTCATAACTTTAATATAAATGTGTTTGTCTTTTTTAAATTAAAAATAGGCATGTTTTATACCAAATTTTTAAAGTAAGGGGAAAATACAAAGTTCTTTAATGTATTTGTTAAAACATGGGTGTATATGGAGCCCCACACATGATATGGTAGTACACACACACACACACACACACACACATATATATATATATATATATATATATATATATATATATATATATATATATATATATATATATATTGTAGTTCCCACAACCAAATTTGTCCCGTCCTAAAATTGTGGCCTTAAATTAAGAATTTTAATTATATAAAAACATCAAAACTAGGGAATTAATTTGTACATTGTGGCCACATTTTGAAAAAAAACTAGGGAGCAAATTATCACAGGAACAAATTCTTAATCTGTGGCCACAATAAATATATTTTTGTGTGCTTGACATGTAGGGCTTCATACGTCACCTGCATTTTGGTTAATAAAATAAATATCTTATCTTGTAAAATGTGTGGTGTAACCAAGTTTATTAATTGGTTGGAAAATATCCTTACTGTGGCATCCCTTCTATGAATCTGAGTAGGATACTGAAAACATTTTTGAAATCAGTATAATTGAAAACAGCATCAGTGTCAATCCAAACAAATAAAACTATGTGTAGGTTTAGTTTACAAATACAAAGGAAAGAACTCAGAGTTGCCAGATTAGTAATAGCAGAACACAGTAAATGCACTTCGATCGATGTTGTGGTCCTTTATCAAATTATTGCCACATGGTTGCTGCTACAATTGCCAGGTAAATGCAACTTTAATATAGCATGGCAGAAAATGTCAATATATTATTGATTGAACTTAGGCTGATGTGAGTGATGTCCAATGCAAATTATCTATTTAATACTGCCAAGCAGTATGCAATACAGGTTATTCAGCCCTGAAAAACCATGTGTACTTCAGAAATGTTTAAAGTAGTGGTCGCTCATGCAACACAGGGTCAAAATTAAGTAAAGAACATACAGCTCTCAAGAGCACTGCAATATATATGCTGTCCACATATAGCTTTAAGGGTAAGACTAAGAGAGATAAACACTGGTAAACTGCAAACATTTTGTGCTAAATTCTTTTTGGTTTCACAAGTGGAAGGAAAAGTTTGCAGTCACATTGCACATTTCTATCTATTATGTTTTGTACATTCTTTTCATATTCTCTATAAAATGGTGTTGTACCTGTAGACAAATATTGTTCATGTTTCTGTATGGTTCTTGTTTACAATAATTTATAATTATAAAGCACATCTTAGGCCAGTAAAATTACTGAAGACTTGGTGTATAACTTGGCAGGAATTGTGTTTTTAAGAAAATACAGTATTTTCTTATAAGCAATCCAATACCAGTAAAAATGCTCAATTTGTGTATGAGCCTTGAAAATACATAATGCCACTTGAAATAGTCTCACAGACTCACAGTCCTTGAATTTGATATGGCCATGTCTGAATAAACTAGATGAGCTACACTGAAAGTGAAACCTTTTCCGTTCTGAAAAAAATAAACACTTTTGTCCCTGTACTGAAAAAAAGAGAAATCTTATGACAGGCTGTCACATCAACAAATTTGTATTGCACAGAATGCGTAGCTGCATGACCCAAGGGTCTGCGGGTTGTAGAGGAGGACAGGTGTGACAAATGCTTTGGCAGAACAATAGTTACTGTAGCAAGGGGAGCTGGTAGCCTAATGCATTTGGAAGATTGTAACCATTATGTGTTGAGCCCAGATTCTTGTCTAGGGTCCAGGTGCATTACCACTAGAGTACTGCAACCACACAGAATGATCTGCTCTCATTTCAAACAACGTGAAATAGAGGGTTTTGCCACATAACATCTTTGGCCTGATAACTAGTCACAGTTTCATTATTTCACAATTTTTAAATCTCATTTTTGCCTTTATAATTATATTTTAAATGGTTCTGCAGTGGGACAAATTTATTTGATAAAAGTACATATATTAACAAAACTGCATGAATAATATTTACAGAATAATTAGCAAAAAGCTGAAATACTTGTATATGGAGTTTAGCATGTCACATCACAGCATATATACTTTAACAGCTACCCCTGCCCAAAGGGAAGAACTTTGCACAGATATGCCCGTCCTTCGAAGACAAACCGAAGAAACCGCCTGTGCCTTGGTAGGATTGAGACATGAAAGTACACATACTTCAGGTCTATTGCCACAAACCAATCCCAATCTATGACACATTTAACATTCGGAACGGAAGCTTATGAAGGGCCTGGTTCAGAGTCCTCAAATCCAGGATTGGCACAATGAAGTACCGGCTGTAAAACCCCTTCTTCATTAGGGAGACAGGCTCGATTGCAGCCTTCTCGAGAAGGGCTGCAACCTCTGTCCGAAGAACAGCCACATTCTCGCCTCGTACTGAGGTAAACAGAATGTCCCTGAACTTGGGCAGGTGCCTTGGCGAACTGAATCGCATAGCTAAGCAGAATGGTTCTGAGGAGCCATCGGGATGGATTGGAGAGGCTTGACCAAACATCCAGATACCCTGACCAGCGGTCTCAAAGGAACCATGTTCGATGTATCTCGTGCAGGGTTACTGTGGCTGAGCAGAGTGGAAGGTGCTGTGGTAGGAGGTGAAACATCCTGTAAAACACACATGCCTTGTCTGCTGTGCCTGTCACATTTAGCCACCAACGGATGATGGAACATGAGTTCGCCAGCCAGTTTGCATCAACGTGAGGAGACAGTGTGTCTGTGTCAAAACAGATTCTGATGCATGGTTTCAGCGTCTGGGCTGGGCAAATTCTTCCACGGTGTCGCCAAAGAGACCAACCTTTGATATGGGGAGTCAAGAAAGTGTACTTTCTCAGCTTCCCGCATCTCAGCCAGGTTGAGCCTCAGGCGTTCCTGGACCACTAAAGTGGGCATCCCCCTCCGCAGAGCCAACTCCATGACCTTCGTAGCCCGGAGGGCATAGTCAGTTGCTGAACTGTAGCGTGAACCAGACAAATTAAAGATTCGATCGGGAGCCTGGTTGAAACATGAGCCAAATTCCACAGAAAGGCAGGATGTTGTAAATCAACTCCCAGCACCACAGTCTGATAACCGACCAACTCTTTCAGAGAACAGCTTTCAACATTAACACCATTAGAACAATTATTGACAATTTCAATTCGAAGAAGAGATTGTCTAATTTGGGGCAAGTAATCGAAGAGATGGACAGTCTGAACCTCACATGTAAAGCCATGAGATTAAACAAGATCGTTGGATTGACTTCCCCCCACCTAGCAAAACCAGACTGAAATTCCTAAGGAGACCTGTTAACCCCTCTGGTCTTCACAGGACATATCCTTACTCCCCAGAATGGCACAGACAATGCCTTCCAATGCATATATGCACCAAAATGAACTCAAAAAAGACTTCTAAATGGATATCAGTCCATTGCTCAACTCCATATCATACATGTAACCCCCACATTTGATTTTAATGTTTCTAATCACTTATTGTGTATGTCTTTTTAAATAACTCTTGAATAGCTTAAGGGATCATATTCATGTTTAGTATGTGTGTGTTCGAATATTCTTGCTTGAAAACGTTTCTGACCATCAGTTATTTGTCAAATGTATCATATTCTTGTTATAGGAATCATGTCCAAATTATACTCTGCAAGAGCGGGAAAATTCGGACCACGTGCTTGATAAGATAACATATGATTTATGAATGGGTGGGACAAACAATGCAACACACGAGAAAAGACAATATCTAATTGGTCAAGACAACATTTGAGATGTGGCCAAAAGGCCAGTTTAAAATACTCAGGACACCATCAAATTTTGCTTTTAGCTTTGCTTGTAGTTTAGCTTTTAGTCATGCTTTGTCATCACTTTTAGCGTTCTTCGAGCGCCGTTCCAGCGTGCTTCGGCCTGCACGCCTGCTGCTACTTAGCCACGATGAGAAGAAACACCACCTAGTTTCGTCAAACTTTACTTCTTTTCTTTTCCGTTTGAGAGTTTCGTGTTCTGAGTTAAGTTTTGTAACGCCGTGTCTCCGAGTCTGACCTCGCGTGCCCGTCTGAAACTTCAACCAGCCCACAACTCCGCATCTTCAGCCTACGCCCAACCACGGGCTTCCCAAGACGTCACTTCAACGACTACTGAACTTCCAGCCAATCAGCAACCTCGGGAAACCCCCTTTTCAGCGACAACAAAGGGAACCCCGTTAAACAGGCAACGCAAGTAACCTCCAGACTCACATCTGTACTGGTGTTATCTAATATAATTTTAACCTCATTGAAGAACTCAGTGCGAGGGTTAATTAAGTGATTAAATGGTTGTTCATGTCTATGCAATTTCACGTATTGCTGTAAACTTGGGATTTCACATTTTCATTCTCTTAAACTCACTCTTTCCAAACGTTCTATCCTCCTGCAACTTGTGTGAATGTGTGAATGCGTGTGCTTATGTGTTAGATTAGTTTATATGTCTTAGATTTATCTAATAAAGCCTTATTTATATTGAAAAGAGAAGTATCTTGTGTTTTTGTGCTCACAAGTTAATGTCTTAAACTGCCGATCTTGTTACTGTGCTAATTAATAGTGTTTTCACTATACTTTGGATATTAATATCCAGCGCAGATTTGATGTTATACGGCTCGTTCAGTGAATCGCTGGCCGTTTCAGTGATCAGCCGTGAAACAGTGATTCTGTTCAAATTCCCTTTAAAATCTTAAATGATTCCCTTTGAGCTAAATTGACCTGTTTCCCTTACAAACACAGTTCCTGCAGTACCTCTGGGGTTTGGCCACCCTCATGCAGCTCTTTCAATGCTTTGGCCTGGTAGACCTGCAGGATGGCCATAGAGTGCAGGGCGGCCGCAGGTTGTCCAGAAACCACATAAGCCTACACAAGATGTTGTTTACATCAAAACTGAGACCAAGCCATTCACACAGAACACATATTTATCACATTTTCTAGAGGGACATCTATCAGCGTTGCACTTGCGTCTCACACAAGAGAGCGACATGTTTAGAAAGCCATGTAAAATTAATGAAAGTTAAACTTTTAAAAAACATGCCCCAAGACTCTATGGCGGTTTTTCCCTATCCCACTGTATCTCATGTTTTTAATGGAAGAAAGTAGCCTACTTTTTTGTTTTTCGGTCCTTTGTATTAAACTATACATACATGCATGGTGCTGTTTTTTTTTTTTTTCTTCTAATTGTTTAAGCGACTTTATTTAAGTCGCCATGAAACCGAAGTAGCAATTGTCTTTTTTCTCTACTGCGATGTCTATCCAATGAAACGGCATCTGAAATGAAAGGGCGGGACTTGATTTCATCCTTCGGGAATTGATTGAATCGTTGGAAGTTGGGGCGTTGCTAACAAAATGGAGGCAGATCTGAATGGCAGTTTGCAGTTAGTTGTGAGGGGATTTCTCTCCACTGGATTCACCGCCAACACCCTAGCATGAAGAATTTTTTTATTTATTGAGGAAGACGATGACGAGGATGATCAATGGTGCGCGCACGAGAGAGAGAGAGAGAGAGAGAGAGAGAGAGAGACTGCCTGAAAGACTGAGCGTGTCCTCCATCAGGTTAAGTCATATACAAAAAAAAAATAGTTTGCGATGTCCTAAGAGTAATGTTGTGGTGATATCCTAATATCCTTTCAATTTTTAAGGGTAGTGTACTCCCCCATGGATTGCGTCAGCACTGGTCAATGCATTGAGTTCTGTAAAGTGAAGCATCAGCTTCAGGTTTTCCCCTGTTGTTTATCCCAGCGTTTACCCCTCACATTACTAGCTCCGCCCTTGCGCCATAGCTCGTGACCAGAAGAGAAGATGAGTCATTTTGAGGGGGAGGGGAGGTTTACATCTCTGATTAAAGATTACTAGGGCACATGAATTTAAACATATAAATAATGAAGTGCACGGATAAATTATTTATAATAAACACTACAGTATTCCATTAAAAAATATGAATTTTCAGTTTTGATTTCATGGTGACTTTAATAAACTGGTTTATAAACATTATTTTAAACATTATGCATTTTTTTTCAGAAGATAGTTGTGCTATTTTATTACGTTTTGAAGAAACGTGCATAATATTTTGCTCGATATGCCCTCTTGTGGCATCAGGAGAGAAGCCAAAAGCTTTTTTTTTTTTCCCCTAAGTGAAATTATGCCTTTTAAATTTTAATATAATTCGAATTTTGATAATATTTTAGTAGAAAATTTGAATTTAGTTTTTCAGTCATTTTGACAGTCCCAAGAGCGACCCCTAGTGTTGTACACTCAACACAACGTCGGAGTGAAGGACAATAAGGGGACTCCAGGTTCCCTTTCAAGGGAACTTAGAACTGCGTCCTCTAGGGGTCGCTATGGGGGAACACCTCGTCATGACCCGTGTCTGAAGCATACATTGAAAAAACACCAACGAGTTGGCTGGCGACAGACTCTGACGTCACTACCGGCGCGACTATAAACAGGCACCGGGAGAACACGTCATCCTCTTCTTCGTCTTCACTGACTGTTTGGTTTGAAAGTACGCTGAAAGTACGCTAACAAGGTGACGCCATGAGGCTGCCTCGATAAACGTTATTTTTCCAACCATAGCCCTCCAGCTCTGGTGAGCCTTTCATTTCTGCCTGATCTCCATCCAGAGATCGAAAAGAAATGAAAGAGGCCGTTTTCTTCTTGCATCCATCGGTTACGGCATAAGAGTTTTTGCCGACATCGAGACGGTGCGCGAAAACTGCTATGAGAGGATGCCCCCTGTAGAAAGAGCTTTCTTTCTGTGGGGGAGACATCCTCTCTTAATCTCCCTCCTTGCCATCTAAGCCCCTTCAAGAAATACATCTCGCTCAAATGGCAAGGCATACGCAGCAGCAGGTCAGACTGTGGCTTTATTACACACGATGGTGGTGCTTCAAGCATATCAGACTGATCTGCTAAGAGACCTGGATAGAGGCTGCGCTGCACCACAGGCCGCTCTCCAGGCTACCAAGCAGGCCGCCTCTGCCAGGGGCAGGACTATGGCGGCCATGGGGGTAGCGGAGAGACTTCTGTGGATGAACCTGGCAGACATCGGGAAGAAAGAAAAGGCTTTCTTCTCAATGCTCAGGTATCGCCTTCTGAACTCTTCGGTATTTCCGTCGGGACGGTGATCGAGAAGTTCGGGGAGACGAAGGCGCACTCCGCTGCTTTCAGATCCTTTGTTCCACGAAGGTCCAGGTCTGAGCCCGAACAACACAGGGGTCCTGGCCTGTCTCGATCTGAGGATCAAAGACGGGTACAGAAGGCTAGTGTCGCGACTCTCGCTCCTCCCCCACCTGCGGGCAGGGGTAAGAGGAATCGTGGGTCACAAGGAAGTAAGCAGAACCTAAGGGATGTGATCCAGACGAGGCAGCGTTCTCATCTGCAATCAGAGCAATACCGAGGTATCTACTCATTCCCTTTAGGGATTTTTAACTTCTGCTTTTATCCTCCCCTTCCTAATTCCCCTGTAACCACCAGCTCTCTGCCTGATCGAGGTTAGGTGGAAACCTCTCGCATAACAGTCTTCTATGCTGGACCTATAATGTTTTTGGCTGGTTCTATGTTCATAGCAACCACCTTACTGATGGTCCGGACTAAAAGGAGGCACCCCTTGAGAGGGGCTCCAGCGCAGGAGGGTGGGAGTATGATAACCCTTTCTGTATATACTTATGTGTATTAAATTGCTGGTGGTTATGTGTCTACTAATAAACGCTGTGAGTTTCCTTTGCAGTGCTCAGTTACAGTGTTTACTAAACACTCATCAGCACCAGCCATCCTGCTTCATGTTCCAGTATTAGGCGGCTGAGATCACAGGTTTCTGCGGAGCCTTCTTGATCATCAGGCCTGGCACAGCACTGCAGGGAATTTCATGGATGTCCGGCCAGGTAACCCTGAGGGGTCTCCTGGCCGCTTAGTTGTGCTGTCGCATCCAGCGGGAAGTGAAGGTGGCATTTACAGAAGTCTTCTTGTATATGCTGCTTCAGGTGATGCTCCCCTCGCCAGAGGTTTGTAAAAATTTGAGCTTGCCTCTCCCGTGCGGTTCAGCGCCTCTGCGATGCTTAGGAACCTTTAGGTACACACGCTAAGCTCTGTGTACTTTCTGAAAACCACATGGTGGTCAGTGTGCACGTGAACACTTGGCACACTTTCTAAAATCCACGTAAGTGGTAAGTGTGCACGCAAGACTCTGTGCACTTTCTAAAATCCTGTACGGTAAGGGTTACGCGCTCCACCTCGTTCCCTTTCTTGAGATGATTAGACCTTGGTTCCTTGGGCTCCATTCAACCAGTGTGTATTTGTTTATACACTTCAAGCATTGCTTCCCTCAACATGAGGGGCTATTTGGGCAATTCTCCTGGTAGTTTAGCCGCACTCCCCTTTTCCAAGAAGGGTCGCCTATGAGCGCGCTACTCTGAATTCGGAGTTATCCTCTCATATTAGACTGAGTTCGCTGTTTTTCCCCAGAGCAATCCAGCATAATTTCCACAGATCGAGTTGATGACTCTCAAACATACTATATTTGAGATGCACCATTCCATCTATGAGCTGCTCTATCAGAGTGCCACGAGAGCCCCTTCTTAGAACAGTATTTGAAAATCCATGCTATGGTAAGTGTGCATGTGAAGTCTTTGCACACTTTCTGAATTCCATACTGTGGTAAGTTTGCACACTTGTACTCTGTGTTCTTTCTAAAACCCTATATAGTGAGGGCTTCGCGCGGTTGCTTCGTGCCCTTTCTTGAGTTGGTAAAAGCCCCGTTCATCTTGGGTTGCTACTGGAGATCTTTTGAGACAGCTCCTTCAGCAAGCTTATGCGAAAGCAAGCAGTAGCCCCTGTGTGACAGGCAAGACTTAATATAAAATGCTAGGTTCTTAGCCGTATCCCTTTAAAGGAATCTTTCCTGATTCCAAGCCTTCAGTTCTACCCCGGGCCGAGGCCCTAACAATCAAGCTGGGTATGTAGCTTAGGCCTTTGGTCGAAAGGGGTCCTGTCACAGACAGCCGTCTAAGCGTCCCAGGGGCAACTCCCATGAAAATGGTAGAGTTGGTACTTAGTGTTCGCCATGATTCTGGCCTGCACTCCCCTCAGCATGGCGGTGTGGGTATACTGTTCCCCATAGCGACCCCTAGAGGACGCAGTTCGAAGTTCCCTTGAAAGGGAACGTCTCAGGTTACGAATGTAACCATGGTTCCCTGAGTAGGGAACGGGACACTGCGTCCTCTAGCTCCCTGCCATGCTTCGGACGCAAGCTTCAGACAAAGAAGTGAATGACATTTTCTCCCAGTGCCTGTTTATAGTTGCGCCGGTAGTGACGTCAGAGGCTGTCGCCGGCCTACTTGTTGGTGTTTTTTTCAATGTATGCTTCAGACACGTGTCATGACAAGGTGTTCCCCCATTGCGACCCCTAGAGGATGCAGTGTCTCATTCCCTACACAGGGAACCATGGTTACATTCGTAACCTGAGACGTTCTCTTATGAGAACCAGGCTGAAAAACTTATGTGCACCCCTGCTTATAATGTCTGTTGATTTTTATTTATTATTTTTATTTTTTTTTCCAGTGCAACATGAATCCTTAGTAAGGTGTTACAGCAACGCATACCTAAATACTGCAGGCCACAAAAAGTTGCAGTTATTTAAGGAGGTAAGACTTCCCTAATCATCTACTAATTATGTGCGTTTAATTTCAGAACCTAGCTGCTAATTACCTTCTTAATGTCTTTAGAAGCAGTAAGGGACTGCTTAATTTTTCCCACACTGTTTTTTTATTATGTCCTTCTTTTTTGTTGAAAAAATAATGAATACAGTGACATATGTTATGTGTTGTATCTTATTTGAGGCTACATTTCTGTAATTATGAATTACCAGACAATAGTCGATTTGTACACTCACAAACAAAACCACTGAAATGAAACAGAATGAGCTTTGGAGCACTGCTAGCTGAGTGGATATTTGCGAGTAAATCATATTAAAATAACTTTGTGTCGTGCCAGACTGGGTCAGCGATCGAACCCAAGAGATATCCGCAGCCTGCCTGCCCAGAACATCACACATCTGTTAATGAAAGGCATCCTTTAATGAACAAGTGAAATGCTACTCAAAGGCTGGCTGAGAAGCATACTTAAAGCTGTTTGCTGCAAACAGATTCCAGAATTGTTTATTTTGTCTGTAGTCCTAGGATTAAAAATGTTTGGTCATCTTTCACAAAGAGTGGACTGCACAAGTTTTGCCAAGAGACAGTGTTCCTGCCAAATAAGATCTTCACAGAGAAAAATGAAGTACAATAATATGTAGCTGAGATTCTCTTTTCTCTTGCATGTAAACAAGCAGTACTGTCAGTAAAACATGCAGAATAATAAGAGCAGGGGGTCATTTTGACCAAGCAGCATCTTTAATGTAGACCACTCTAGAATAAACTGCTTTAACCAGTCTAATGTGGTTATAGCTGGTTTCAAGCAGATTTTTCCTGGTGTCAGAAGGGTTTTGCCCACCTAAACCAGCATCAACTGCAACGTCAACTAATTCAGTTTACACCAGCTGTTTAAGACGTCAGCTCTCTCCTACTTCATCCTGTAGACTGAATTCTAGCATTTCTACATCAAAATAGCATACATAATTGCCTACATATATGCCTCTTTAATCTTTCATACCCTTTCTGTAAAGGATTTCCAACAGAGAAAGATGTGTGAGTGGGAATTATTATACCTGGCTATAGGAGTTCAGATGAGGAATTAGTTCCTTAACCAGGTTTGAGCCTTAAGCAAACATTTAAAATCCATATTACATCTGAAGCTTGCCACTTGCTGCTTTACAGTCTAAGTCTCTCTACTGCTTGCTCACCCTCATCTTACCCAAAAAAGCATTGCTGCCTCACTAAACTTTCCACTTCATTAGATCTGTTAGCCATTAAAGCTGTATGAGGCATTCCATTCATCTTGTTAGCACAGACATTAGGAAGGTCTCAACTAAACTCACATGCTGTCCCATCCAGTGACATGTGTCTTATCGACTGTGCTTTGGACGAGGCAAGTGCTATACTGTGGCTTTCCTGCCCGTGAATCACTATTTTGCTTGTATTCTTGTACAAGAAATACGTGAAGAATTGTAGAGATGCTTCACAATGAGAACAGGATGTGAACAAGCAGCATAAATTTCAATTACGTAACAATGTGAACAAGCAGCATAATTTTCAAGAGTACATAGTTTCAAGCATATGTAATATTCATCTTTTTCTCCCTTATATGAGAATATGTTCTCTATGTTCCCTCGTGTTCTTCCAAGAATTCTTCTGGGGGGAAAAAAAACATTTGGGGCCAGTTGCATAAACATAGTCATTATGTTAAGACTATCAATAGCAGTTAGCCAAGGAATAATCAGTCTTACTTTTTGTTCTCAACTAGATTAATAATATAAGTTTTTATGCAATAAATAAATAAATACAAATAATAAAAAGCTATGTCCATTCGTAAAGGAAAAATTTTAAATGTAAAACTAGTCTAAGACGTTTATGTAACAGCCCCTTGAACTTTCTGATTCCAGAAGCTCTCATTCCATAAAAGGACAGCTAGACATAATAGCAATAATAATATTTTATTATTATTATTATTATTATTATTATTATTATTATTATTATTATTATTATTATCATTATTATTATTATTATTATTATTATGTAACGCAGGATTTGTTCATCTTGAAATAAAATAAATCACTAGAGAAGCAGCTTGTGAACAGTTGTCTTCACTTACTCTCTTGCGCAGCGCTGAGAAAAACAACACAAGTTGTCATTCAGGCAATCAGAACGCACACAGATGAACTCTGAAGTAAATTAAGCTTTAGAAAAGGAACAAGGCTTCCAATTCAGCCAAACAGAAAACCCAAAGTTCTCTGACGAAAATCTAATTTTAGAAGAAACACAGATTCCCAACTCACTGTTTACAATATTAATAATATATATATATATATATATATATATATATATATATATAGTGTGTGTGTGTATGTGTATGTGTGTGTGTGTGTGTGTGTATATATATATATATACACACACACACACACACACACACATACATACATAATATTAGGCCTTGGCTATATGGCAAAAAAATTTAAATCTCCACTTTTTCTGTAGTTTGATCGAATCTCTCTGTTTTTTTACGATTTTTTTACTAGTCAACTTGAAAATTTTATTTTTATTTATTAATCCTCTAGGTAAAGAAATTTCTATTACAAGTGCACCACACATGAAGTTGTTAACATGATGTAAATGTTAAACAAATCACTTGTTAAATATATTTTGCAGAAAAGATGCATGAACTACAACTACATGTTGTACAACTTGTCTTATAAATATTATATGTTCAGAAATAATACGAGGAAAATGCTTTAAAAAATCTAATTCAAATTCAAAATGACTGAAGTATAACAACAGTAGACTATTATTAACTATAAATGTTCTGTAAAAACAACAGCAGCTTTCAGCCTGTCACCATGATGCAAACATGAAATATCATGCTGTAGTAATTCTTCACAGGTTTTGTTTTCGAACACAAATGCGCATTCTGTGTGAATGGCGCCTAGCCTGTGCAGCGCCTGGCAATATATGGAGCTTACTGAATTATTGACACGTGGCTTTTAGTAAAACTGAATATTATCTTGCATTTAACATAGTTCAATATTTTTTTTTTTTACTTGAATATTAAACATTTGAAATTTAACACAACTGATTTTTTTGTTTATAGCTGAGTTTTATAGACATGTATTTTCAAACAGCAAATTTTTTGTTCTGAATTCTTTGACTGCAAATATCCAGTTTTTAAAAAATACAGCAGCAAGTTTTCAAGATAAAAAGGAAATTCGGAACATCAAATTCAATATTCTAAAATATTGGGGGAATATAAAGGGAAGATAAGATGAACTCCGAAAAGCCAAACGAAACATTTTGGCCAATTAGTCGTTTTCTGGCATTCAGATCTGGTTGATCTACCTGATCATGAATTGTCCAGAGGTATCCTAAGTGATTCTTATACATTTATGGTTTATATTTAGGCCTATATAGGCTATATGTTAGGTTAGCATGTGAAACATTTATCTAAGCAGTCTCTGGTGTTTGTTTTTAAGTAGCCTTTATTTGGTGTGAAAGTGATTAGCATGCCACCGTGTCTACACAGGACACGACAGTAGAGACAGTAAACCCATAGATTATAATCAGTGATATTTCCTACACTGGATGTGACGCAGCGTGAAGCAACACCATGTCTATACAGATGTGACTGCTTGAAGTGCCAAATCAGCAAAGAGCTTGGACCACATCAGAAATAGAACTGGGAATATGTTTTCTGTTGGGAATTTCGCATTCAGTGTAGACGGTACTTATCATAATAAGGTTCTGCTGTTTTTTGTCATGATGCATCTCACTGCTCACGTCCGGTCTAGACATGGTGTAAACGCCATACATAATGTTTCAGAGCTGCTGAAGCTGTTTTTCATCGAGCTGTGTGAAATACAGACTGAACGGCGATTCAAAACACCCGACTGACGCAAACTACAGCTCTCGGCTTTATGTAAAGCAAGCCAGTGTCGTTAACCCTAACCCTAACCATAATTTAGTCCTAAAATCAGTGGGAAATGATAGGTGAATAACAAGGGTGTAGCAGCACCTAACCCTGATTTTAAGCCTAAAACAGATATTTCCTGAAAAGTTATATCTCAATTCTGATTGGTTGATTGGAATGTTGTTCCAGGATCAACAAGGATGTTGTTCCAGGAACATGTTGTACTTGGTGAAATCACACTCACCTCGCTCTTGTAAAGTTTTGATGGATGATGGTTGTGGTCAAATTAAATACTATAATAGTGACATACAGGAGTCATAGGCGTGCATGTGTCCGTTATTAGGCTATTGATGTGCAAACAAACCGTGTAGCTATGTATGTGCGTTTATAGCGCACATATCACTATAACATAATATTCTGCTTGAACACTGTTCTTTATATCCATGAAGTTGTCCAAATTAATGTACAGCAAGTTTTTTATAACGGATGCTCGCTGAAGAAGCGTGTTTTGAAGAAGTATCTGGGGATCAGTGGTGTTTATGCACATATGGACATCAAATGCTTCAAATTTGCTTATTCTGACAGAGGAATTATTCACTGATGACATCACCCACCTTACGATTGCTGAATCTCCACACATTCAGAATGGTTTCATATTTCATTTGTATTTTGGTGTGTTTAGTTATTCTGCATGGATCTGTGTATGCATTCTTTTGGCGTCTCCCTGTGGTCTTGTTTGGTATGGCAGGTTGACTTGTGCTTATTTGTTAAAGTTACAGTATAATTGAGGTTTACGTTGTAAAGAATATCTGCAGTGAAATTTTTGCAAAGTATGTATTGACTTGGAGAAGAGGGGGGATTTGGAGTAAAAAAGGTTGAGAACCACTGGCGTAGACAAATATCACATGCTGAACGCTAAGTAAACATATTGTCAGGAACGCGAAGAGAGAGAACTCAAACGCAGAGGATTCGGGCAACAGTTAACAACGTACAACAAAAAATACCAAAATAATCCAACGTGTGAATGTCACACACACACAAACTGAAGCCTGGTGTAACAACTCCAGAGCCGTCCGTACAGACACCTGCGGACACAGGCTGTGGAGACCACCTCTGGTGCAATGCCCAACGGGACGTGGAAAGCGAGACAGAGGATCTCGGGCACGCGGCCAACGAAAGACTCCTCGTCTAGACGTCCTGAGCACAACAGCGGTAAAGGTGAGGAAACAGACACACAGCACAATAACAATGACAACGCGAAATCTACTGACAACAAGGGACAGACACAGCAGAGAATAAAAGGGAGAATGGGAACTAGCAACAGGTGAGGACAATCAGCTCGTGATCGCCACACACCAGCGCTGAATTATCAGCGCTGATTGCCCAGGTCACGAGCTGCAGCAAATGACAGGACACAGACAACAGGGAAGCCGATGAAGCACCCTGAACCGTGACAGTACCCCCCCCCCTCAGGGACGCCTCCTGGCGTCCCCGGAGGACTCACCATGACGCCGATGGAATTGGTCAATGAGAGCGCGATCCAGAATGTCACGAGCCGGAACCCAGCATCTCTCCTCCGGACCATAGCCCTCCCAGTCTACCAGGTATTTATAACCTCTACCCCTCCGTCTCACATCAAGGAGCCGCCGTACCGTATAAGCCGGAGACCCCTCAATGAGTCTAGGAGGCGGAGGGACAGAGGTCTGGGGCTGAAGGGGGGAGCGAATGACGGGCTTTATCTTAGAGACATGAAACACCGGGTGGATATTCTTAAACTGGGGGGTTAAATTGAGTCGAACCGACACCGGACTGAGCACCTTAGAGATGGAAAACGGTCCAATAAATTTGGGTCCCAGTTCACGTGAGGGGAGTTTGAGAGGAATGTCTTTGGAAGACAACCAGACCTTCTGACCGCACACGTAAAGTGGGGGGGCTTAGCACGGTGACGATCCGCCGACGCCTTGTTCCTGTCACCAGTCCGAGTGAGGGCTTCTCTGGCGATCCTCCACGTACGGAGGCATCTCTGAATAAACGAGTGCGCGGATGGAACAACGGCGTCGGATTCTTGGGAGGGGAATAAGGGTGGCTGGTAGCCTAAACAGCACTGGAAAGGGAGACAAACCCGTAGACGAGACCAGGAGGGAGTTATGTGCATACTCAACCATAGTTAATCTGGAACTCCAAGATGACGGTTCTGCGGACGCCACACAACGCAAGACTCTCTCCAGATCCTGGTTAGCACGCTCAGCCTGACCATTTGTCTGCGGGTGATACCCGGAGGAAAGACTCGCAGTCGCCCCCAGCTGTCGACAGAACTCTGCCCCAAAACTTTGACACAAATTGGGGACCCCTGTCAGAGACCACGTTCTCCGGGAGGCCATGAATACGGAAAACGTGATCCAGGACGATAGTCGCCGTCTCCCTCGCTGAGGGCAATTTGGGGAGGGGAATAAAATGTGCGGCCTTCGAGAACCTGTCCACCACAGTAAGGACTACCCGTGTTGCCGCTAGACGGAGGTAGGCCTGTGACAAAGTCCATAGCTATGTGTGACCAGGGTCTCGAAGGGACAGGCAGCGGCTGGAGTAACCCTGCTGGGGGGTCGATTGGAGCCCTTACCCGCAGCACAAACAGGACATGCCGACACGAACTGACGAGCGTCCCGCGCCATGGAAGGCCACCAGAAGCGCTGCTTGATTAAACTACAGGTACGAGTTGCTCCTGGGTGGCAAGCTAGCATGGACGAGTGACCCCACTGAAGGACGCTAGTTCGGACCGATTCTGGCACAAAACAACAGGCTCTCAGGACACCCCGCGGGAACTGTGACGTTGCGCAGAGCCGAGCGGACTCTGGACTCCACCCCCCAGGTGACCATCGCTACCACCCGATCGGGAGGCAGAATGGTCACCGGGAGGATGGCTCTAGGTTCAGCCTCAAAGATCCGCGAAAGTGCGTCAGGCTTACCATTCTTGGATCCCGGACGGTAAGAGATGTTAAAATTGAACCGACCGAAGAACAGTGCCCAGCGAGCCTGTCGGGAATTAAGTCGTTTAGCGGTGCGGATGTATTCTAAGTTCTTATGATCGGTCCAAACTATAAAAGGGACCTCCGCGCCCTCTAACCAGTGGCGCCACTCCTCCAGTGCCAACTTAACAGCCAGTAACTCCCTATTCCCGATGTCGTAATTCCGTTCCGAGGGGGTTAAACGATGAGAAAAAAATGCGCAGGGATGTACTCTGTCATCCGAAGGTGACCTCTGAGACAAAATCGCCCCCGCTCCTACCTCTGATGCATCCACCTCCACAACGAACTGACGGGACGGATCGGGAGTAGCAAGAATGGGAGCCGAAACAAAGCGACTCTTTAAATTTAAAAATGCAGCCTCAGCCTGCGGCGACCAACAGAAACGTCTTCGAGTGGAGGTGAGATCCGTCAGAGGAAGGGCGACCTGGCTGAAATTCCGAATGAACCGCCTGTAAAAATTGGCAAACCCCAGAAATCGCTGGACCGCTCTACGACTATCTGGGGTAGGCCAATCAGCAACTGCTTTTACCTTGGCGGGATCCATTCGGATTCCTTCGGGTGAAAGAATAAATCCCAGGAACGGAACCGACCGTGCGTGAAACTCGCACTTCTCCACCTTGGCAAATAAACGATTCTCAAGCAGCCGCTGGAGCACTCGCCTGACGTGTTGGACATGGTCACGCTCGTTCTGGGAAAAGATCAGGATGTCGTCGAGATAAACAAATACAAACCGGTCGACCATGTCTCTAAGCACATCATTGACGAGTGCCTGGAAGACCGCCGGGGAGTTCGAAAGTCCAAAGGGCATAACCAAATACTCAAAGTGCCCCGTGGGGGTGTTGAAGGCAGTCTTCCATTCATCCCCCTCCCTAATCCGAACTAGGTGATAAGCATTGCGAAGGTCCAACTTCATAAAGATGGTCGCCCCTTGCAAGAGCTCGAAGGCCGATGACATCAACTGCAAAGGATAACGATTCTTGACCATGATGTCATTCAAGCCCTGATAATCTATACAGGAACGGAGTGATCCATCTTTCTTCTCCACGAAGAAGAACCCCGCCCCAGCCGGAGAGGAAGAGGGCCGAATGATGCCAGCTACCTGAGAATCATTGATGTACTTCTCCATGGCCTCCCTCTCAGGCCCGGAAAGAGAGTACAGGCGCCCCCTAGGTGGAGAAGTGCCAGGCAACAGATCTATCGCACAGTCGTACGGGCGGTGTGGAGGAAGGGATGAAGCTCGGGACTTACTGAAAACCGCTCTCAAGTCATGGTAAGCCTCCGGTACATTCGCCAGGCTCACCGGCTCCTCCTGTAACACAGAACAAGACATAACAGGAGAAAATGCAGGACCCAAACATTGAGATAAACAAAAAGGGCTCCATGCCAGAACAGAATTAAGAGTCCAGTCAATGTGTGGGTTATGTTTGACCAACCATGTGTGTCCTAATACTAATGGAGTGGAGGGAGAATGAATGAGGAGAAAAACGAATCTCCTCAGCATGATTACCCGAGAGGGTGAGAGTAATAAACCTGGTGGAGTGTGTAATTCTAGTGAGATGGGTGCCGCACAGAGTCCTGGCTGAAATGGGCTAGGCCAGTGGAACTGATGGAACACCTAATCGGGCAGCCAGCTCATTGTCCATAAAATCACCCTCTGCTCCAGAATCAATTAAAGCTGACACCTGATAACTAGTCTTATTAAATTGTAATGAAGCCTGGAGGACGGAACGACCACCAGAGGGCAGCAATGTATTAGTGACGCTCACCGTACGCCCCTCCTTGGCCGAAAAACGCGCCGCCCCTTCACTGGACACGAGGCCGCCACATGCCCCGCCCCCCCACAGTAGAGACACAGACTGTGAGTGAGGCGATGGCGCCTCTCGGTGATCGTCAGCCGGGCTCTCCCGATCTGCATGGGCTCCTCCTCAGGCATGACGAGACGCTGAGAAGTTGCGTCACCCCCGCCGCTCCAGCGACCAGGTCGGAGAAAAGCTCGCGAGAGACCACGCGCACGCCCCTCCGATGGCGGGACCGGAGAGCTATCCGGTTGTCAACGCGGATGGCGAGGTCGACTAAACCGTCGAGGCTGGGAGGCAGTTCGAGAGAATATATCTCGTCCTTGATGTAGTCTGCCAACCCGTGAAGAAAGTGATCCCACTGCGCTTTAGCATTCCATCCGCATGACGCGGCGAGAGTGCGGAACTCTAAGGAGTAATCCGACACCGACCGACCTCCCTGTTGCAGCAAAGATAACGCCCGCGCCGCCTCCGTCCCAAGCGCGGAGCGATCGAACACCTTGCGGAGCTCCTCCGAAAACTCTTTAAACGAGCTGCAACACTGATGATCATTGTCCCACATGGCCGTACCCCATTCTCTCGCTTGTCCGACTAAAAGCGTGATGAATGCCACCTAGCTCGCTCCGTGGGAAAACAAGAGGGCTGGAGTGAAAAAGTCAGCGAACATTGTGACAGAAATGAACGGCATGAGTTGGGCTCACCGGAGTATGGAGCAGGTGGATTAAGACGAGGCTCCGCATGACGGGAAGCAACACTCTCTGGCTCGGACGGAGGTTGTACAACAGGAGTCGCGGGAGGAATAATCTGAAGCCGATCAAGCCGTTCTGTGAGCTGGGTCAGTTGCAGTGACAGCTCCGAAAAAGCGTGACGAGAAGCGGTGATTTCCTCCTGCTGTCTACCCAGCAGCGTGCCCTGCTGCCTGAGGATTCGGAGAACATCGATATCCTCTGCTGAGTCCATAATGGTCAGTAGATTCTGTCAGGAACGCGAAGAGAGAGAGAACTCAAACGCAGAGGATTCGGGCAACAGTTTATTGGGTACAACAAAAAATACCAAAATAATCCAACGTGTGAATGTCACACACACACAAACTGAAGCCTGGTGTAACAACTCCAGAGCCGTCCGTACAGACACCTGCGGACACAGGCTGTGGAGACCACCTCTGGTGCAATGCCCAACGGGACGTGGAAAGCGAGACGGAGGATCTCGGGCACACGGCCAACGAAAGACTCCTCGTCTAGACGTCCTGAGCACAACAGCGGTAAAGGTGAGGAAACAGACACACAGCACAATAACAATGACAACGCGAAATCTACTGACAACAAGGGACAGACACAGCAGAGAATAAAAGGGAGAATGGGAACTAGCAACAGGTGAGGACAATCAGCTCGTGATCTGCACACACCAGCGCTGAATTATCAGCGCTGATTGCCCAGGTCACGAGCTGCAGCAAATGACAGGACACAGACAACAGGGAAGCCGATGAAGCACCCTGAACCGTGACACATATCACTTAGGATACCTCTGGGTGTTTTATGATCAGTTAGATCAACCTGATTTGAATGCCAGAAAACTACTAATTGGCCAAAATGCTTCCTTTGACTTCTCGGAGATCATTTGCTCTTCCCTGTGGATTATCCCTGACCTACTTTCTGTATGATCTGAATTTTGGCGTATTAATACTGAATTTGATGTTCTAAATTCCCTCTTCATCTTGAAAACTTGAAGCTGTATTTTTTAAAATTGGATATTTGCAATCAAAAATTTCAGAACAACAACAGATTTTCTATAAAATGTCTATAAAACCCTGCTATAAAAAAAACAGCTGTTACATTTCAAATGTTCAATATTCAAGTAAAAACAAATCAAATTTACTCTGATAAATGCCACATAATATTCAGTTTTGATAAATACCACTTGTCAATAATTCAAATTTATACAACACAAATTCAAATAGTTTTGTCATATTATAAGCTCCATAGCAATATGTGTGCGTCACACGTGAGCGGTTAATCACATGTGCTAACATACGGTTAGATCGTTCTTTTCTCTTTACAGTTACCACTGGCATGTTGGTAAAGTGTCTAATTCTAACATTTGGTAATACCCCTGTATAATATAATGGTACATACACACATACATACATACATAAACAAACCAGAGCAATACTCACAAGCACCTAGAACACTCTAGCAAGCTTTTAGGAATTTAGCAGCCTCTGTCAAGTCAACATCAAACTTTATCTTGGCGATATGTTTACAGTAACTGTAATGTGTCAAATTATTCTTTCTAAATAGATAGAAATCCAGCAAAGCACAGGTGCAAATTTGTTATATTATCATCTAGTTCAATCTTCATTGAAGCTGCCATGACAATTATCATGACATTACTCATTTATACTTCACACACTGCTCCTGTATATTCATTTGACTTCATTTCCTTCCATTGCAGGTTGTGTCTTCAGGCTCCATGGTGTCAAATAATTTTGACAGGCAATGGTAAATGGTTTCATTTTGTTGCCTTTCTTATAAATGCACTAGGCTCGACTCTGTCTACAACTTCTGAAATTCCCACTGTTTCACTCTTCAAGGCTGTGTGTCATTTTTGATTCCTCTTTATGTGCAGGAAAGGCAATATTTCTAGGGCAGGCTATCCCTTCTGTTTTGCCCATAGACTTTTCAATCAATCAAAGCCAGGCTTTTTTCCCACTGAAGTGTTCAATAATTCATTGGACTCCGGCTTAGGGCCATAGCTGATGTTCGGAAGAAGAATTGCAATGAAGAGGAGGAGGAGGAGGAGAAGAGTGAATTGCATTTTGGGCAAATCTACAGGCCAAAGACAATTAAATGTTACTAACAGAGCCATGGTTCTCATCAAGTTCACAGATTCAGGTTTTAACAGAAACTTTTGAGCTGCCTCATAAAAGTCAATTTTAATTTATTTGTTCCTAATTTTATTCTGTTGTTTTCATTGTGTAGAATGTTCAGGAATCAAGATCCTCCAACCAATAAATGGAAGAAAACTTTAAAAAGTAAAAAAAGGAATGTTCTAATACAGCCCAATCCAAATGTACTGATAACTAAATCAGACATAAAATACCACCAGTTTATTGAATACCATATAAGCCTACTCAAAGGTTTCAAAGAGAAATTGTCCACAACACATACAAATTTAATCCCTGATTGGGTTTAATGGGTGACTGAGAAACTGCACCATAGAGTATACCTATGCATCACTGCAGCTCAAAGGCAGTATATCAGCTGCTTCAGCAGTCTGTGCACCCCTAATGACAAAGACGAGGGAGGAAATCTGAAAAGTGAGACACTCCCAGATGCTGTTTAAGCAGTTCTGCTGAGATTTGAGGACTCATCTGGGGCAACGCTTGCCAACGATAACAATCTTGCATGTCCAATTAACAGCACTGTACAATAAAAAGTCATGTTGTGGCAACAATGCTGTGCTTAGACTGGTTTTGAATGGTGCATGCAAAAATGCATTTTCCCACTTGTTCAAGAAGCACCAATGTGCTGAAAACAGTTGTTATATGTTAGTGAAAGAGTCTGGCTGGTCTAGGCTTACAGATTTTTATGGGCCACGTGTTTGCTTTAGTACTGTTATATCAACTCTTCATTAAAGGGATGTGCGCATCAAAAAAATAAAAAAAATCTGTAATGAAAATGCGGGTGCACAAAAATCATTGTTCTTATATGCTCTTATATGCTTATGTTTTAGATGTAACTTTTTCATATTCTGATATTGCTTTGACAGTAATAACCAATTTATGTCTGAAAATGTGTGACTACAATAATTAGAATATTTCACAGCTTTGGCTATTTTTGTTTAATGGCTAAATGCATACATATAACTGTATATTGACAAAGATAATTTAGGTTGAAACTCAGTGCAACCAGTTTCTCCCTTTATGCTATGTTTTAATAAAATGTGTTTAAATAACCTACTTACAATCTGTTGCACTTTAACATTTTCTTTAAAAAGTGCTACTAGATTAAAATTGTTTCTGATGATGTAATAACAGCTGTTAAACACTCAACAAATGCTTTAAGTACTTCTCAGCATTTTACAGTACTTCAAACAAGTGCTTCCTGAAATCCAACCCTTAAAAAGGCCAAGCTCAACTGTGAATACAATTACCAATCTATAATAAAACAGCCTGTCAAAAGTGCTGGCACCCAATAAAATATGTAGCAGTATGCAAACTCTAATTAACTGATTAAATACAATTATCATGATTGAAGTTATAGAGAGCATAATGAAAGGCACAATAATCACAAGTACAATTAAAAAATAAATAAATTATTTACTTGACTTAAAAAATAACTGAAAAAAATAACTGAATTCCTCAGTCTCTATTTATTTTATTGCAGAATGCATACTGGCTTAAGTCTTTCGATTTATGAAATCAGCCACAACCAAAAATTCAATAAAAGTTAGAATTTATTGAACAAATCAGATGCAGTCATGTTGGCAGCAAGTACTGGCTTGTTTCCAGTGCTGAGATCACTGACAAGTTTGCTTAAAGACATTTCTGAGAATTTAATGCAGTTTCATTTAAATGTGGTGTAACTGTCAAACTGTTTGCAATCTGGACTAAACCAAATAATGTGATATTTAAATTGTTTTATTGGCATGACTGTAACACAGATGGCTATTTTTTTTTTCCTGAAAATTACTCTGCTTTAAGTAAATGTGGTGCAACTGGTCCAAGAAAATTAAAGGAACAGCACAATGTGGCCACACATAAGATTTGTTATTTTATACCTCTTGTTAACATGTTACATGTTATTGTAAAATAAGTGAATACTATATATATATATATATATATATATATATATATATATATATATATATATATATATAATCAAAGTCATCATGGCATGGAAAAGGAAGTCGTAAATGAGTTCAGATCCAGTTTTATAATTCATAATTTTTAGGATCACTTTTTTAAACAATCTTTCCCAGGAACAGCACGAGTTGCTCATTGTCCTGTCTAAAATTAGATGAGTTCATGAATCGTTTAGACAATCCAGGGCTCCCAGGAGAATAATCACTTTAATACACCTGCCCCACTGCTCAGCTGACAGTGACCTTTGGCTCTCCTTTTCTGAGGTTGATGTGAAAGAATGGAAAAAATGCCAGGAAATGACTTGGCTTCTTGCATGTTATGACACTTTCAGGGGGGTGAACTGTAGATGAACTGTAAATTTAATTTAAATGTGCATAATGAGCTTAATTTGCCCTTAAGCTGGTGCATAATTTGACACCAACGCTTGTTCATAAAAACAACCTATGCAGTGATGCCAGACTGGATGAGGTTGATTGAATTCGATTGGGGGAAAAAATGTTCATAGGTGGGTTGATAATATTTCAGCTGATTTGTGATAATTTTGGACAGATAAAAAATATTAAACTCCTGTGATTTATGCAGTTAAAATGATAAGTAAATTTCCCTCAACACTCACAATTACACAATTATTTATTATCAGATCAGTCAAAACCTGTTCAGTTCTGTTCACATTCAGGATTGCCACATCCACCATGATTAGCATTTTTTTTTTTTTTTTTTTAATTAATATCACCTAATCAATCAAGGCTAAAGGGTTTAAATATAATAAACAAATTACCCTGATCTTAATTTGACACAAATTAAATCTGTGGGTTTCTACCTTTTTCATAGATGGCTAATGGTTAAATGTAGAGGGTTTAAAGATGCTGAAAGACACCAATGCTTTCATCATTCAGCTGTTCAGGGGTGCATTTCCCAAAAGCATCGTTAGCTAATTATGGTCGTTAGTTCCATTGAACTCTATTGGTAATGATGGAACTTGTAACCATAGTTGTTTGTAGGAAACGCACCCCAGATCAGTTTTCCCATATTTAGTGGTCATGCAGATAGACACACATGGGACTACTGCTCCATTCTAGTTTGATGGATGCGCACCCAGGCATAACACAGAATTCATGTACATCAGATGTGTTCCTTTCTCTATTATAGATGTTTCACAAACTTTAACAGAGCGTTTGACGTTTTACAACTGTTCAAGTTGGAAGTAGCCCATGACCTGAGTAAAAAGACAGGGCAGTTTCTTGATTTTGTTCATTCTCTCCTTCGGTTCACAACCGAAAATGGACGTTTACGTCATAGAACATTAACTATCGTTATCATTGTAACTGATGTGTTGACTTAGTGTTCTTTAATATCATAAATATAAAAATAAATATAACTAAAATATAAATTTTAGTATTTCAAATATTTTATTTTATATAAATAATTATTTGTTTCAAGCAACATGTTTAGTTTTATTTATAAAATTTACTAAAATTTACTAAAATTTAAAGGCAGGGAAGGTGATTTGGTTCAAAAACATTTTTTGTTATGCTGGATGAAAGTCTCTTCACATCCTGCAATTAGCAATCACTAAGTTAAGTGGTCTAAATTAATTTATATGTGTTTAAATCATCTGTGGAAGGCGCAGGACGGTAAAATGTTTGTCCGAGGGCTATGATAGGCTGACCTACCTGCCTGTCAACGTATGTATTTGCATACCTCTGAGCACAGTCCATTACGCTATTGCAGACCAAGACAGAATAGGAAGCGTTATTATTGTAATATTATGCACTTTGTACTGTAAAGTTTTCTCTCCGGTGAATGAGACATGAGGTAATCTGAAAGAATTGCATTTAACCCTCCAACAACGCCGTCTCTCATTGTGTCATGGGTTAGCCTCTGGCTAGTCTCACGTAGTCAGACCTTCAGACTGACGGGTGAAGGTCTGGAATCCATGGCAGTTTTCATTGGCCAAAGACCGCCCATGAGGCTTTTTGACCGATATGTCAAACACCAATCACAGTTTGTTTTGTTCAGTGTCACGTTTCGGGGCGTTGAAATGTCGCCACAATAACAGACCAGTGTGTTAAACTCTCTGATGTATTTTAAAGATTATATACTGCGAACTTTAAATATTTCACATACTTTTGAAACTCCAGTGTTTAGTTGATCCTGATAAGCACTCGTCGTCACAGTTGTAAACACTACTGCTTTCTTCTTTAGTGATGGGGTTTGGCACCACGGCATCTTTGTTCCCAGGCGGAACTTTAAAGAACGCGACACACACGTCTCCCAGAAAACCTGTAGAGTTCAACCAATTCAGTGACAACTTCGACACTCCTGAAGTTTACCCACTATTCTGACACAACATTCATCACAAATTCAAACAACACACCTAAGACATAAAATCCAACGCCAAAAATAGCCTCTGGCCTGCCTGTGAGTGTTCACGTGTTTTGGAGGAGGAGTGGCTTCGCAGAGTGATTATGCAGGGAGGATGGGATATTGCATATCCTCCCAAAATTGCCTACCCTACCTTAAACTATTCTTTTAGAGTTACAGATATTTTTTGAAACTGTATGCTTTTATGCTATGATACAAAGGTTAAAACTTATTTTGCTGATTTTCAAATACACTTATGACCATTTTCTGGGGGCTGGACAACCTCTATCTAACTAATCTGGCAACCCTGAACCTAGGTTGTGTACAGCACTCCTATTAAGTAATTATGTTAGTGAGCAGTATAGTCATTTCACTTGACATAATCAAAACTGAGAAAACATAAGCAAAATTAACAGATACCCCACAGCAACTGTTATCAAACCAATTCATGAGATCACTCAATACATCCCTGAAGCAGAAGCACACATCAGCAAGATCCCCTGATTAACTCAAACATCAGTTTATCCTATAATCATAACTCAAGGGGGAGGCTTTCAGTGTCTTAGCTGTGTGACATTAGACCTCCACTCTCCTGTTAATTTCTTTTTAGTGCTGTCTAATCCTGAAATCCCTGTTCCCCAGTGGAATAATTACAAATAACATCACACCTCTCAAACAATTCAAGTCATTATTGTTGATTTAATACTTGCTTACATTCAAGAGTTTGTTTTCCAGAAACACACATAAACATAATTTAATTGCCTTTTACATGTTTATCAAAATAAGGTGGTGGACTGAATCGCATTTTGAACACATATTTCTCAGGACCAACAGAATGATAAGGGACCAACACAAAACAGCGCTACAAACTTGTAGCTTTGGGGGGAGTCTGAGTTTTTCATGTGGAGAGAAGAAGAAATTGAATTAGAGGCCCAAATATTTTAAACCCTTAAGTCACTGCAAGAACAACCACTGCCTTGCAGAAAGCTCAAAACATCTCCACTGGCGCATGCTTGGGTACATTGTTTACATTTACTCTTAAAAGTGTGAATATGTACAAACTATTATAAAGAAAAAAGTCTGTTCCCCGTGTTATATACTGATTTTAACCTGTAGTACAGCACAAAACATGCAAAATCAAAATGAGGCTTAGGAGTTAATTAATTAATAAAGCACATGGGCCTACCTGCTCAAAGTATCTGAGCTCTGTCGGGTCAGGTGTCTGAGTATACAATTCCAGTACATCTTTTAGATCAAAAGTGTGCATATGTTGTTTAAAAAAAAAAAATCATAACTTGTGTCCATTTCTACTTAATTATGTCGATCTCATTTAGCAGTGTGACACTGGCTTATACTGTGTATTCCATTCAATCGCAAAGCCAGAGGCCCCTCTTGCACTATTGTGACCAGCGAAAGAGATGGATATGGTGATAAATGCAGATAGTTGTCCTCTGGTGACACATATTGTGGAGATGGTGTGTTTTGTTGTGAAAGCGAAAGTACTTTGTTTGGCCTTCCAAAAGAGGACACGACTAGAATTCAGTGGTTAAGTTGTTTTTACAACACTGTTCCAGAACAGTTAAACCCAAATTTTCAGGTCTGTGCAGCACATTTTATAGAGGACTGTTTCCTGATCCAGGGAGAGAAGACTACGATGCCGGCTGTTCTGACTCACAGTCTGTAAGTACATTTACATATGTAAAGGATTCGCCACTGATGATTCAAACGTGAGTTTTGAGCAGTGGTTCTCGATTCCAGTCCTCCTCACGCCCCCCTACTCTGGACAGTATGTTTCTCTCATGGCTTTATATGTTTGTTCTATTCGAATGTAAGTGCCCTGCAAAGTGGACATCACAGAATATTCCACCATGATTCCAGTTCGAAGTAAACGCATACAGTATGTTCCATTCAAAGTGCATTGAAGTGTGCGAGACATGAATTTAAACTGTACTTATTTACATAGGTATATGTCACACTTGTCCGTGTGCAAAGATGTTGCGCAGTGCAAATCTGTGAATTAATATTCCGAAGTGAGGTAACTTCAACAGATTTCCCCTGCTCAGGGAGTAGGGAGCAATGAACACAGGGACCAAGTCAATCAGAACACAGTTCATGCACGGAGCTCACGTCTAATGAGCTGGTTATATGAATCAGGTGTGTTTACAAAGAAGACGAGCAAAATATGCCAATCAGAGCACACCTCGTTTCAGAAAGGCAGGGCATAGAGGAGAAACAATAATGTACAGTATGTTAAAAATTGTGTTTTTTGAACCTTAAACCGCATAAACACATTTCATTACACCAGATACACAAAATAATGTTCTTTTTAGCAGCATCATATGACCCCTTTAAATTGTCTGTCGTATTTTTTAACCTTTATTAAATGCTCAGTGAACAATAACAATTATTGTCATAAATATAACAATACCTGGGCCAGGGTCCTCTACATGTCATTTCAGATTTTTAGAGAACTCAAAAGAAATATTCATTTTAAGTGGAAATTTAACCACAAAAAAAAAAAAAAAAAAAAAAACATTCATGTAGGCCAAAGCAAATTCAAAATTCAGATTTACGTAATTTCTAAAATACTCTCACAGCAAATGTTTGCTGTTTAAAAGAAATTCCAAAACAGATGAACCAATTTAAATGTGATTTCTTTCACTTTGTTATAGTTATACAACATTTTTGAGGTAAAGTTTAAACTTTCTTCAAGGGAATTTATAACATTTACAAAACCATTACAATAAGAAATTATATAAGATATATGTTTCTATTCAGACAGATGAACAGGGAAAAGCCATAAACATTTTGACACATGAAACCAATAAATACAGTATGCAGTTACTACAATATATGGTTTGTGTTTTTCAAGAGATCAACATAGACTTGTGAGAGTTGAGTAGGCTATGTGAATTTCCTTTACAAGTCTCTCCATTCAAAGTTTATGTCTTAGATTATGTTCATAAACATCATGGTTTTAAATTTATCTTCCTCAGACTTGAAACAGAACATGGTTAGACGTTCACTCTATGTTGTTTTCATTCTCTGATACAGACAGTTTCATATATTCATTCACATATTTTATGAAAAAAAAAAAAAAAAAATGATTTGCTGAACATATTGCAATAAATATGGTTTCTTAGTGATAAATATGATTTCTTTTTGACCTCATAGACTTCAATTCCTTATAACACTCTCAGGTCAGAATGTAACTTGATTTTTTTGGTCTTAGAAATATCTTAAAAAGTAAATGTCCACCTTATGCCAGCAGTAGCCTACTAAGGGTTAAACTGCAAACATTTTAGTTTGAGCACGTCATATTCACACCTGTGCTTAAAAAGGAGGTTGGATAAAATCATCTAAAACACCCCACAACATATATCAGTGTAAAGAGTCATTTGCAGAACATACTTAAACATTTGTTTAACATTTGTTTTTGTTTTAGTTTTTTGTTACATTTCAATACATGTCAAGTTTGTGTGCTCTCCGAGGTTCCAGTCACTGAGCAAGTTCAAGTGATTGCTTGAATACTCAGCATGATTGAGGTTATGGGTTCACGGACATGACCACTCACAATAAACCAACGCTGCTGCACCACCCATTTAATGGCTAAGTAAACTGTGTTTAACTTTTAATTTCTTTCTGCTAGATATTAATTTCCAATAAAAGTGCCATAATATTTTAATGTCCTTGGCTGCAAGGTCAAGGCAGACACTACAAAGTAATTAAGATAAAATTAATAGAAGGCATTTATGACTTAATTTGCTGCTGTTTAATTGAAAAATGTGGCCAGATTTTATCCTCTAGTACCACACCGTAGAACTAATTTTTGCCATGACTTGCGAGAAGAGGGGGCGGAGATACCTGGTCACTTCTCACCTCCCCTTGATTTATATTTTGAGTAGGTTCATTTCAAGTAACCACAAATTGTTGTGTAATCTGTTCAATTTTTAATGTTCATTACAAATTCATCCCATTTGTTATGAGCTAACTTTATATGTTGTGATTTTATGGCCTAGAGAAAGCACTCCAAGCAAGTCCTTATTCTACATTTTAGTGCAAAATACAGAAACTCTTTGAGAAATGTGCATCTAGAGGATATTACAGCCAAACTGCAGCACTATATGACAGCGTTGGTTACTGAGGTCTGAACAGTGCAGTTTTGCTGAAACGATTCTTCTTTATAATATATCAGCTTGATTTGACCTTGGTGTGGATACGCAGATAAGTCCAAAGAAAAAAAAAATCTCCAGAGGAGAGGGGTCAGAGAATATCTACAGCCACGACTGGCCATAAATTTATCACACTATGAAGCAAGGAAGATCAATTATTTAGGCCGCTGGACAAGGCCACAATGAATAAAAGGACGAGAAGAAGAAATACACAGTGAGAGTAGATCAACTTGAGAAGAACATTTCTAAAAGAATAAACAACCATTTGAAAACATGTTGGGGACAAATTAATGTGACGCTGCTAGCCAGAAATGAGATCAATGCAAACTTGAAACGCTGAAGGAGAGCACATGCTGTTTCTGCTATGACACAAGTCTAACAGTTTCATTATTACAGGGAGTGCTAACAATGTCAGTAATTGGCACTCAGAAGATTTTCTACAGCGGCTGAATCTCTCGAACTCATCGCACACCCAAAACACCCAGTTTACTGACACATTCTGTACGCGGTTCAAACTGGGGTGCTGACATAATTAGTGTAAAGGTTTGACTCCAAAATTCATCTCTACCTGAAACTAGAGAGGGAAGTGAGTAGTGCTCCACAGGCTGCTTTTTGATGGGCCCGAGGTTATAAAAATGTCATTTCTACCCCACAAGGTGGCTTGCGGGGAGCCATGATGACAATTAATTTTCCTTCTGGTTATGACAGTGACAAAATACCGCCTGCTTCAAGCTCCATCCCCATTTGGAATGGAAATAAGCTTCCCTCTCATTTGCTACAAGAAAAATTATCCTCTATATTTATCTTATAACTTCTCTTTCCTGGGGAATTATAGGAAAGTGGGTCATGTGATGAGTTGATTAACCATTTGACGTCTTTATATGGGTTATTGGGAGGGACATATTACAAAAACATGGGTTAAACTGTTTATTTTATTATGTCTGTGTTAGTTAGCAGCTATCAGCTGGCAGCTAAATGTGTGTGTGTGTGTGTGTGTGTGTGTGTGTGTGTGTGTGTGTGTGTGTGTGTGTGTGTGTGTGTGTGTGTGTGTGTGTGTGTGTGTGTGTGTGTGTGTGTGTGTACCTGCCTCAAACTGGCACCTAGCAGCATTCAGTAACACAAAACTGCGTAAATCTAATGTTCGTACTGTCAGATTGGATTCAAGATATTGGTTTGGAACAACATTTCAAGTTTTCTATGTCAGATAAATTAGCTTAGAAACAAACCAAACATTTTTTTCTGTATTCCCACAACACAGTGTAATTGATTGGTGCATCCCAAATTGGTCTGTATCAGAAGACGGGAGGTATGCCAGCCGTCACACTCAATCAACCTCTCTGCATCTGCAAATGTCAAAAGAAACATGAGGTGAATGGAAATGCCTGGAAGACAAAAACCTATACCAATAACTACATCAGTGCAAAAACTGATGCGCCGTGACCTAAAAAAGGATTTGTTTTGATAGACATGATTATAAATTATAAACTACAACTAACTATATAATTGTGTATATTTAGGGCAGCACAATTAGGCTTGTCAACTTTCAAAAGGAAGAACATGTTTCCTATAGATACTGTTATTAATTTCCATTCAAACTGATTGATCTGTCACTTATTAATTGATCGCAGATTAAGCACAAATGTATCTGTCTCTTATTAATATGGCTAATACTAATACACTGTTTAGCACGTTATTTATTTCATGTGTTGGACTGGTGAATCACATTTGTTTTTTTGTTTTTTTTTTTGTATACTCAATGTCTTTTTCATCATTTTGCATATTCAGGGCCTGTGTGTTTTTTATGGTAATGTTAAAGGACAAAGAAAATGCTATTTTCAGTAGATGCTTAAAGGGTACATTCTTCAAAATGAAAATTATGTCATCAATTACTCACCCTCATGTTTTTCCAAACCTGTATGACTTTATTTTGCAGAAAACAATATAATAAATTGTGAATAATTTTATTGATTTACATGTACAAGGAAAAATAAAGACTTTCTCAAAATATATTTTATGCTCCAATGAAGAAAAAAAAAAGTCATGCAGGTTTGGAACAACATGAGGGTAAGTAAATGATGAAATAATATATAATTTTTGGGTGAACTATCACTTTAAGGTTGTGTCACAGATTCCATGATGGTAATGCATTCCTGTTAGTTTCAAAACAAATACTTTGGGTTTTCTTCAAGTAACTTTCATCAACATTATTCTCATGTTGTTTGTTGATTTTGACCAGTGCATATCTCACTATGGAGTAAATAAGCACTTCACGCTGATGCATAATTATCATAAAGATGGATGATATGACAGCAGTGGGTAAAATCAATTTCTACAAAATTGTCTTAGATTTGATTATCGAACAGTCTGTCTGGATGGAATACTGCGATGTGTTTGTTTATATTGATAGTAATATACATATTATTTAATAAATACAGTTATATATTCAATCAACATGACATTATCTTACTAAAGATTAAAATTATATTTTTTCCAGTAAATTAATTTCAAAATTACATTTTTCAGAATGAACTGAAAGCCTTTTTAAAAGTAAGCAAGCAACCTCTTTATAGTGCATGCTCCTCTATTCCATTTAAAAAAAAAAAAAAATCATTTACAATTAACTATGGTAATCAAAGCAATATACACTCCCAAATGTTTTTTTTTTTTTTTTCAGTGCAGCCTGAATAATTACACACAAACATTCGGCATTGTTTTAATTATCCATTCTGTTGAGATTTGTGCTTTGTAAATAAAGCAATAATTTCTGCTCTGTTCTATTTTCTTCCCTTTTCCTCCCAGCTATCTCTGTTCACAGAACAATGGGGAGTGATGTTGCTTCCTCTCAATTTCCTCTTAACCTCTGTTGGCTGCCACTATGCCAGTCATCATAAGTATCCTTAGTATCATCCGTCGCCCTGCTCTCTCTTCTTCTATCTTAAAGCAGATGAGCTCTGGCCCCAATTTTTACTCTTCTGTCCCCAGCCTCCTTCATACACTCCTTTACTCGAGAGGCTGTGTTAACAGATTGCCAATAAGTTGCGTGTCAAGCTCCTGCGACACATGTCCCCTGGTCAGAGTAATGCTTCTTCCCATGGGAGAGGAGGTCTTACTCATCACAGAGACCCTTCCTGTTTCATTGTCAGCTCCCTCTTAGCCCATTCAGTGTGATGAGAGCTCACAAGCTAAATGGCTCATAATGGGATGGAGATCTTAAAGTCATGTCACTATATACATGTATTTGTATACTTTTTTAAAAAACAATATTTATTTGTTTCCAGTGGAAAAACCCAAAAATGTCTCTAAAAAACTACACCGTTTTTATTTACATGCACTGAAATGAAGTGCACTATACTACATTTACAATGTGGAATGCTCATGCTTACACACACACACCACCCCTAAAAATCCCCCATAGAAATCAATAGGGATCATAAAGACATTACCCACGACCCCCACACCCACCATGTGTGTATACAAATTTGTAGAAATTGGCAAATAAATTTTCAAAATACCCTAAATCCCCCAAAACTGCACAACTGTAGAGTAAAAATATTAATAAAGTGCACGACATAATATGTTTAAAAAAAAATAAAAAATAAAAAATAAAAAATAAAAATAAAAAAATCATGCAACTGTTACAAAATCACATTTCAATGTCTAAGGTCAAAAATGACCCCAAACATCCCGTGTGCATCCTAAATGAACATTGCAAAAGGTATTATCCCTTCACCAAAATGAAAACATAAGGATCATGGAACAAAATCGTGGGCCCACAGTCAAAACTTCACAGACTGGGTCAAATGTATTCATGGGGTGAATAACATATCCATATGTTTGCATAAAATAATGTCATGCTCTGCATTTTTACATCAAACCCAGCAGTGCTGATGCAGTGTAAAGGCAGAGGTTAAAGCATTCAATCTGTTTCATGAGTAAATACCACAAGATCCCAATCTCTTCAGTTGAATTCTAAACATCTGTCTGTTTTGCTGGGAACATGGGGCTCTTTGAGTGACAGGTTCATGTTTGAGATTAATATGTTTCCCCGTATTGCTTCATGTGTCTGTATTCTTTACCTCCTTTTCCAGCTCTGAAGAAATGGCTGAAGCCCCTCTCATCATTCTCGGAAAAATAGATTTTCCTCTGACAAGCTCATAATACTCAGTTTCATCTGATGCAAGGACAGTTAACAGGTGAACTCCACTCCACTCTCTTCTGCAGACCTGAGGCTAGAATGCCAATTAAATAAAAAAGTCATTTTTTCTTGCAATATTTTATTATGTTTATCTCTTGTAAAGGTGAAAGAAAAAAACAAACAACCATCAGCAGCCGTTGCCGGGAATAAAAGCTATTGCTCAACAGATGAAATTGATGGCCTCGTGCTGCTGTCAGATCCAAACCAAATAAACATCCACAGCGTGTTTCACTCTATTGCATCAATGTTACAGCTTTGTGTTCCAAGTGGTTACAGCATAATCAAAGTAGAGCTGAGAGTGGGCATCATGGGGCACTGCGTACCGCTCTTCTTCAGACAGTAGAATTGGGGGAACAACAGGAACGATTGAGTTGCACTTTGAGGTGCACAAAGGAAATAAAGCCAGCTGAGTAAAGCGCATATTGTCAAACAAAGTAAACTGATGTCTTGACAGGCAAGGCACAGGGACCATCACTACCGACTGTTATTCAAACCGTCACACAACTTTCTGTCCTCCTCCTTCTTCTGCTCTATGTAATTAGCTGAGAGCAGCGATGTACTAGATGTCAGTTCTTTTAGTTAGAATGTGGTACTTTTCCCCCCAGGTGCAGTTCTGTTGCTTTGCAGGGCTGGTGCTGATCCAGAGGCTCAGTGCCTTGTAGGATGTCAGAACAAGTTTAGAACAAGTACCTCAAACAGCCTTTTAAATGTAATACTTTAGACAAAGCAAAGGGCCACATTGAACAGAGTACACTACTGTATGTTTTACAAATGTTTGAGGTCAGTAAGATGACCTTTCATTCCTATTGAGAGGCCTGTTTGTTTGGTTCATTACAAGTTTAGCAACTGCCATTGAGATTAATAGAAATGTTAGCTCTATACACATATTATAGACCTGTGTATCTGATATAGATGTATTTTGAATATACTGCAATGTAGGACAACCACAGACATGGGAAACAGCACTGCATCTTTGTGATATATCAAATAAATGTGGCATTTGGTATGTGCATGTATTACTTCTAGTACATTGAGAAATTTGCATACTTCACCATAATTGCTGCCAAAATTGTGTCTCTATAGATAAATGCTTTTGCTGTTGGCTGTGTCAAAAGGTTGCATCACAGTTTTTTTTAATATCATTTCACATTAGTCAAACAATGATTTGCATTCCTGGAATTATCACTGGCCAAGTTCCCAGGCTTACACTTTGTTGGCCCTTCACTTTGGCCCTGCATTCTGGGTGACAAATCTCTGTGCTGCTGGGGACGGGCATCTCAAGGTGAAGTTAACAGTGGCAAGGGAGAGCAAGACAGACGTTCAAGTGCACCCAAAGCCCCAGTGAAGGTGAGAGTGCAAGATCAGCCAAGCTTAGGGACCTTGCTCTGTGCTTTAACACCAGCTTTATTCATGGTTCACACATATGGGGTGCCATATTGTGAGGTGCCATATTCTACCTTCACCCTAGGAAAATCCCAGAAATAACAGCAGAGATATTTCATATGGCTAAAGAGTAACGGAATGTCTTTAAAATGGTGCTCTGTGAAAAATACTGCCATGGGACAAACTTACAAGTCTGGAACTATTAGCATGTTTAAGGATTTTTATTTATTTATTTATTTTATTTTATCAAGTTTTCACATTTTATGTCACCACCGTGCAAATTATTCAGTGCCTCATAAGGGCAGATTTTTTTGGAATGCCGGTAGTCTTCAGGGCACAATCTGTGTGAAGTTTCTCTCAGGCAGTGCAAATCATCGTCTCCATCCTGCCTACCACATCAGATAAACAACAGTGATTTACAGGTGCACATATATGTAAGGATACAAATATGTTTATCAAGCCTCAGTTGGTTATAAATTGAATAAAATGAAGATCACACTCTGCACCATATGGTATATTTTAATTGGATATGTTCTTAAGCAACAGCATTGAGAAGTTTACCCACTTATGCAAAACAGTGTTGGTAAACTTGTTAAAACAATGCTGTAAAAGCTCATCTACCAGATTTGTGGTGATTTAGTAGCATGCAGATTAGAAAAAAAATAAAAAAAAATCACTTCAGATCATTTTTACAGTTTGTCTTTATAAATATCTCTTCCTTTTCCACATTTTCTGAAAATCCTCAAACATGTCTGCATTATGTATTCTAAATACATATGGGGGGAAAAACTGTCAGTCCTTCTTACTGGCTGATCCTGTAGTTCTCCTGTCATGTATAAAGGCAGAGTTCTGCTGGTCTTTCATGGTATGGCAGTGTGTTTGACATTCATTGTGGAAGTAAAGTACATGATGGAAACGCTGACATGAGTACTTGTATATATCATATCTGTCAGTCAGGCATGACCTCAAGGATCATATCCATCTTCAAAAATCATAGCTACAAATGCAAATCCAGTACGTTATTCATCCTTTGGACATGACATATTGAAATTGGAGGAAACAATGGGGAGAAAAAGGTAACATGACAAAGGCTAGAACTGAACATGTGTGGGTATAATTATATATATAAGGAAGGTCATAATTTTGCCACAAATTGAGCAAATAAAATCTGCATTCTATACTTCACATAAAGTTGAACATTGTTGTCATTGCTTTAATTGATGTGACCTGATAACTTTAATTTTGACGTGCTTGTTTTCCTTCTTCTTTGTCTGTTCCTAGGTGTGTCTTGTTTAGTTATAAGCCACAGTATGGATTTAAACCCTCATGTTTGCTTTAAGTTATGATAGATTACTTTGGCTTCTGTAACAAAAGTGGAAAACAACGTTTTTGCAGTGTTTTGCTTTAAAGCTTCTCTCTTTAATAATTTGATATTTCACAATGTAAAAATGTGTTAGTTTCTTCAATGCACACCATGGAGCTTTGAAATTTATAGTTTAGGATTGTACAGAAGATTGGTGGTTTATGTCAGCAAATGGCATTTTGAATAAAGTCAGTGACACACTTGGAGGCTCAGGGAAACCATTTAAGTGGGGTTTGTTCTGAAGATAAGATGTTAATTTGCATAATGCCCTTTTTTCTTAAAATGTTAATGAGCCTAAACGTCAACATTATGATATACGTCTAAAACATTGAAGACTGTGAGGCAAAACATGAGCTCATATATTTAGTCAATTTGACGTTTTATTCCAATGTTTATTCCTGATCAGAGGCTTCAGTAAAGAGTTTATTTGTAGATGGGGTTACGTTTAAACAAAATTTAAATAAAGAAAAAAAGATAGTTGTAGCCTTAATGCCGATTTCTGTCTTCCTTTTTTAGTAAACAGTTATGATTTCTCTATGGTATAGTGTAAGAATATGAGTATTTGGTTATGAAATTTTTCATAAAGTAAATCTTGTAGCTATGGAAGCCTGTTTCTGCAATGGGAAAAGAAAAATAGATATAATTGAATTTTTATTTGCTTTCTTTTAATTTACTTTTTCTTTCAATTATACCCCATTTTTTCTCATAAGATGTTATCTCAGAATTGTGAGATAAACTCAGTTTCTCTCTCTCTCTCTCTCTCCTGGAGTAATGATGCTGAAAATTCAGCCTTGCATCACAGGAATACATTTTATATATATATATATATATATATATATATATATATATATATATATATATATATATATTTTTTTTTTTTACTTGTGTGTCATAAAAAAAGTCCCAATTACCTTTATTATTTTTTATTCTGTTGTGGAAACGGTCTTCCATAGGTAAATGCATGTAGTAATGAAGATGAAGGTATATTTAAATTTGTCATTTAAGATGCCACAGATTTCAGGAATCTCTCTGGATCAGTGCTATGTCTACGCTATGATTTTGTACTCGTAGTATATGAAAAAGGCATACAAAGTGATGTTCTTCTCAGAGTTACTCTCTTTTCCTTTTCTTTTCTGCCGCCATGTAATGTGGAGAGACACTAGTACGAGATTTGTAGAACACTGTGTATGTTTTGTAAAAGATCTCAGTGTGATTTGAATATTCTGGCTTCTTTTTCTCAGCAGACACTTACATCAGCCAAAATATCCTCAACAGCTCAGATGGTCAGTGTAAGTGTTATGGTTTGTGTCCAAAGCTCTGGATTCATTGTGAAATTTAAGAATAACCGCATCAGTTGCAGAACAGAGCGTCCTGACAATTGAAAATAGACTTCTAATTAGTGAACTGCATTTGAAAAAAATTTTTTTTATGTTTTAGTTTGTTTGTTGGTGTTTTTTTTTTTTTTTTTTTTTATCCATTGCAAGTGTCCTTTGACAGACCACAATAATCAGTCCTGATAAATACAGTAAAAAAAAAAGTGTCTGCACATTATTGTAATTGCTTGGTCCATATCATATGCACCTTATTTGATTATTTACTTTGAACTTCAGATTTCTATTTGGGTTTAATAGCTAGAATGCTGCTGTGAAGAATAGCTAGACTGCTGGTGAAATAGCTCTCAGAAGGATGTGGTCGTACATTTAATGAGAATTAATTTCTTCTTGTGAAAACAAACAAACATCTGCACACTTTTTAATGCACTCAAGCTGATTAGATGAAGTAGTGTTTCGACTGAATGGTTCTTCATCAAGTGCTGATAATTTATATTAACACTTCAATAGGAGTAATCCCAATAGTAGCACTACTGAATGGTCTAAAATGCCTTTATTTTTATTTTATTTTTTTCGGCAGTTTTTACTTTCTTCTTTGTGTTGGCACTGAAATTTGATATCTAGAATTCCAGATCCACTCTACTGAGGAAACTATCTTATAGTTCAGTCTATCTAATCTGTGCTGGCCTAGAAAACATGCAAGTACAACAGTGAACTGTTGATGTGGGTGATAGATTCTCACTCTTTTGGGCACCTGGGAGTCTGGGGGCACTGGAGCATTTGCCCAACATGCAATGCTTATTTACCAACTACACTGATGTTTGTTTGTTGTGAGCATCACTTCATTGTGTGTATAATGTGTATCCATTATCACATTCACATTCGGTTACAGGAAGAACAAGACCTGGGGGAGCAGATGCAATTGCTCCCATGATATGCATGAAAACAAGCTGCTGCCATTTGGATTTTCCAACCACAAAACACTTTTGTGTTTTCCTGACATGTTTGTATAAACAGAAATATATTGAACTCAATGGAGACATCTGAGCATCCTAAAACATAATTTAAGCATGTACAAATGAACTTCTTCACAGTAAAAATCCAAGTAATTGCTATGCTTTGAAGTTAGTTCCATGCTATGTCATGCAATTAGATTTACTGAACTGCTAGTTCAGCCAGCAAGTTTGCTCATCAATTTGTTTATTATAGCATCAACAAAATTAGCCTTTGTGTGGTGAGACCATTTGAAATCAATTGACAAAATGATGGCCCAACTACCCTCACAGAAAGTTGAAAGCTGGACAAAGCTTGAATACATTATATGGCTATTGTTGTAGGAGAGTTGTGTTGATGCTGAATTTATTTTATGCTGTTGTTGTTATCGTTAGTTTCTCGTTATACGGTGATGCTCATCTTTATGTAAGGGCGATTGTTTGTTGAATGTATAAGGAGGAATCTGTTTGTTTTCTGGGTCTTGTAAGAATCATTCTTAAGAGGCAATCAGTCACTAAAAACTGCAAGATAAAGAAAGTTTCCTTTTGATAATTGAAAATATATTGAGTAAGAGATCTGTAGCTGCAGTGATAAGTTTATTGACTGAAAGATACAGCATTTAATCAACAAACAAATTTAAGTTGGCTGAATTACTGAGGACAATTACACACAACCCTTGCTGAATTGATGGTTTTATTTATTTATTTATTTTTTATATATACAGTGCAAAGCCAACCATATTACAACCATATTAGCTGTGAGGTATTTTGTTGTAAAGACTTCTCGACATTTAATTATATATATATATATATTATATATATATATATATATATATATATATATATATATATATATATATATATATATATATATATATATATATATGTTCAATTATATATATACGGGTGCATCTCAATAAATTAAAATGTTGTGTAAAAGTTCATTTATTTCAGTACTTCAACTCAAATTGTGAAACTTGTGTATTAAATAAATTCAATGCACACAGACTGAAGTAGTTTAAGTATTTGGTTCTTTAAATTGTGATGATTTTGGCTTACATTTAACAAAAACCCACCAGTTCATCTCAACAAATTAGAATATGGTGACATGCCAATCAGTTAATCAACTCAAAACACCTGCAAAGGTTTCCTGGGCCTTCAAAAAGGTCTCTGAGTTTGGTACACTAGGCTACACAATCATGGGGAAGACTGCTGATCTGACATTTGTCAAGAAGACAATCATTGACACCCCTTCACAAGGAGGGTAAGCCACAACACATTCATTGCCAAAGAAGCTGGCTGTTCACAGAGTGCTGTATCCAAGCATGTTAACAGAAAGTTGAGTGGAAGGAAAAATTGTGGAAGAAAAAGATGCACAACCAAACAAGAGAACCATAGCCTTATGAGGATTGTCAATCAAAATTGATTCAAGAATTTGAGTGAACTTGGAATGGTCTGAGGCTGGGGTCAAGGCATCAAGAGCCACCACACACAGACGTGTCAAAGAATTTGGCTACAGTTGTCGTATTCTACTTGTTAAGCCACTCCTGGGGCTTCTTACCTGGGCTAAGGAGAAGAAGAACTGGACTGTTGCCCAGTGGTCCAAAGTCCTCTTTTCAGATGAGAGCAAGTTTTGTATTTCATTTGGAAACCAAGGTCCTAGAGTCTGTAGGAAGGGTGGAGAAGCTCATAGCCCAAGTTGCTTGAAGTCCAGTGTTAAGTTTCCACAGTCTGTGATGATTTGGGGTGCAATATCATCTGCTGGTGTTGGTCCATTGTATTTTTTGAAAACCAAAGTCACTGCACCCATTTACCAAGAAATTTTGGAGCACTTCATGCTTCCTTCTGCTGACCTGCTTTTTGAAGATGCTGATTTCTATGGGGTATTGTCAATAGGAAAATGAGAAACGAGACCAAAAAATGCAGATGAGCTGCAAAAGAAACCTGGGCTTCCATACCACCTCAGCAGTGCCACAAACTGATCACCTCCATACCATGCCGAATTGAGGCAGTAATTAAAGCAAAAGTATTGAGTACATGTATAGTAAATGAATATACTTTTCCAGAAGGCCAACAATTCTCTAAAAATGTTTTTTTTTTTTTTTTTTTTTTTTTTTTTTTTTTATGAAGAAGTCTAATTTGTTGAGATTGAATTGGTGGGTTTTGTTAAATGTGAGCCAAAATCATCAAAATTAAAAGAACCAAAGACTTAAACTACTTCAGTCTGTGTACACTGAATTTATTTAATACACAAGTTTCACAATTTGAGTTGAATTACTGAAATAAATGAACTTTTACATGACATTCAAATTTATTGAGATGCACCTGTATATATGTGAATGATCTCCAAAATGTTTTTCGGGATACTTTTTTTAAATCAATATTCTTTCTATGTTCACTGCAGCTTTTGATTTACAATGGTAAACCACTATTTTCTCAGGGTATAACAGTAATAGCCTGTTTCGGGGAGAACCTACTGAGTTCAAAAAAGTTCCTCAAAGTTCCTTTTTTTTTCTCTCCCTAGAATTCTTTACAGCAGTGGTCTCCAACTTGAATCAGTGTGTTTGATTAGGGTGACATCCACTAAAAAATCTATAATGTGATTTGTTGTGTCCTATTCACCAACAATTCATTATAATTATGTCTAGAATCTATTCATGTCACATCAAATAATTTTACCCTAGAGTGACCTACTCACCGTACTCAAAGGTTACAAGTCAACTACAGTTTAAAATCACAAAATAAACAAAAGATATTACTGAACATTCTTGTGACATAATAAAATCAGTTTACAAAGTTTTACATACTACAATATTTTGTCGGAAGTACAAGTCCTGAACAATATTTAATTTTATTATTTAATTTCAAATTATGGGCATCAGTTCCTCCCTTTGCTGCTATAACATATACTGGTGATGAGGACAACAGTCTTTGTTCCAGTTCAACCCATAAGATCATCAGAGTACATCACTTCTCTTCTTCAACAACTTCTACAAAACAATAATCAAAAAACCAATAATATATGGATCTCTCTTTGTTCATTGTCAAGTTGCCTAGAGCATAATTTGACTCTGTTCTAATGGTTAATGAGTGTATTATGTAAAGCAGTATTGTGTCTAGCTTAAATAGTCAAGGCAATTTATTAAAAGGGGTATCCTACACTTGTTACATTTGCTACTGGTGTTGCTTACTTGTAATACATGTGCTACTTGGTGTTGATTAATTCTGAGATGTCTTGTAATTAAATGAGTCCATAAGGTTTTCTAAATATGTTTGTATTTATTTGGTTATATCTGTGCTTGAGGATTAATGTATTTAATGTAGAATGTAGAACTGCCTGATCCCTTCTGTCTGTAATATCATACTATTTTGGTCTCATCAATGGGATCATCTACTGAATATGATAAAAATTGTCTGATCCAATCCTTCGACACAGTTGGTACCTCAGTCAATGTCAGTGTGACCTTCAGGGCTGTAGCCAAAGGGCCAAAGGCCCCCCTCAGTAAAGCAGTAGCTGCAATCCAGTTCACATACTTGCACTAAAATTGCTTCACTGATAATGGGAAGATACATTAAACTACTCTCAGAAAAGTGCATTTAAGTGTGTTGTAACACAGTGTCCATACAACCATTTCAATACCACAGACCTTGCTTTTCTTCTTCTTCTTCTTCTTGTTTTCTTTCAAGTAGCACAGGTTTTGTAATTCTTTGTATTTGTATGTATTTTTGGAACTGACTGACAAGCTAAAAGCTAAAAAAAAAAGACTGAATCCAATATTTGGTGAAAATGTAGCATAACAAGAAATGTATAAGCTTTTTTGTAGGCCTGTCATTTTTGACAGGGAATAGCACAAGTGTAACAAGATGTGGGGAAATGGGGATTGTGAGCTAACTGAGTGAGTAAAAATCGGTAAGTTTTAGTTCATTGTTATAACATTAATAGCATTTTCAAGGTCAAAAAGAGCAGAACACAACATGAAGGTTGGGTAAAAATAAAATAAAATAAAATAAAATAAAATAAAATAAAATAAAATAAAATAAAATAAAATAACAAAAGATTACAAATTTCTCCCCTTCCACTGCACAATAAGAAAAATTCAGAAAAACTATATGTTATACAATTATTAAATGCATTATAAACAAACATCTGCTCTACCAAACTAAATGTTATAAAGTTATAATATGCATTATAAACAAACATCTGCTCTTCCACTGAACAAGCAAATATGGGTATTTTTATTATTATTAAAATATTTTTTATCTAATATTATATGACATCCCACTTTCTTGTGGCATTAACCATACAAATTGCCACTTTACTATTTCTTAGTTTTTATACATTTCCCCATTTACTACATCACAAAAACATCATGGTTATAATGACATGTTGTCATGTTTGTTAATTACTTTGAGTTATGTGTCCTGTGGTAATAACTTACAGTGCATGTTTTACTTTAATGATATACAGTACAATAGTGTTGCTACACACCATAGCTGTGGTTTGTTTATGGAATGCTAGGTACTGTTGAAATCAAGTATTTATATGAAAGTAAAAAGCAACAAATAAAGGATAAACTGTGTAGTACGAGCAATGCAAAGCTGACCTGTTTATGGTTTATGAGAAACAGTGTTTGGCTTCCCATTCAGCTCATGACTTTGTGACTGTGAGGAAGGATTAATGCAAGAGCTAGTTTGGCATGCAGATGTGAGAGACTAAATAAAATAAATACAGATTCCTCTCTGGGTATTGCTCATGTGCCAATGATTACCCCTACATGTGCACCCTGATGTAAATCATTACTCTTACTTGCCTTGTTTACCATAAGCCTACTTTTTCTTGTTAGATTTTTGTTTCTTGGATGGATGTTTGAATGTTTTAGCTAAGCAGAATGCAGTTACTTTTGACCTGTTCTCTCGCCATTTGCCTTTGGATTGTTTGTTGGATTGATTGTGCAAGAAACTGGGCCAATTGCATAAACCTAGCCTCTATGTTCAGACTGTATATTAGTCTAACGAACTAGCACTTATCAAAGGGGTAATGAGTCTTATTTTTCGGATTCAAATTACATCAATCTATGTTTTGAGAAAATGTCAAATCGTGATGAAAAGCGTGAATTGGAGCGAAGACGAGACTGCTTTTTTGTTACCTTTATAGACCACCGAAAAGTCCATTCTAGGAAAATCCTGACAATACAGTATGTAATAATGTGCAGTACTAGGTTGTATGCTGTGTTTGTTCAATCAGTGACACTGACACTGCATTTCAGTTAATGAACTTAATTGTGTATTAAAAATTGTGATGCATACTGTGAAATGTCAGCTTATGAATACAGAGGATTTATTGTTAACCAGGACACTTGTTGTTCTTTCTTTATTTATCTATATAAATTACTTTATTTTTTAACTTATTTTTACCTAAAAGTTCATCAGTGAGAAAATAATTCAACATTTTGGTTTCCTAGTTTGGTGTCCTAGTTTTGACTGGCTCGACTTCCTTCACCCCAATAAATCATACTGTATGTTACAGGAGGAAAACAAAAATTGTGTCTTCAAGCTCTGTTTCATCATTTAATTAGAAATAGTTTACACATGAGAAAACCAGTTTACAATGAAACCAGTTTGCTTAACATTTCTGTAAAACAAGGTTCGTCTATTCTTCTTTTTTTTCTTTTTGTAAAACAAAGTGTCTACTGTCAACAAGTACAGTAATATGACAATAAGAATCATTTCTGTTTAATAAATGTCTCAGTTGGAGCTTGTTCCAATAGCCACTCCAACTACACAACATCACATTGTTTCTGCATTTCAATAATTGACACAACAGAGGGATATAATAACAACAGTGAACATCTCACCCGCTGACTGAGCTGACTCAAATCTCCTCCACTGCCACATCAGCTAATGGGTTAATGGCAGGGCTCTTAATTGACTTAACTGTGGTATCTGGAAATTTTTCTGTGTTTTGAGCACAGCGTGACAACTGACAGGTCCATTAAAGAGTGCATGATGCTCGCTTTGTGAAAGAGCACTCCACTGCAGACATGCCACTGAAAACCACTACAAGCTATTAGTTCTGACCTTTAACTCCACTCCTGTAACTAATACAGACTCCTGCGGTGCTGTGTTAGACCCCGTGTTAGATGCTGCTGATGCTCAAAAAAATATGAAACCTCATTCATTTCTGGAGATGGAGACTGTGTGTGCAGTCTATTTTTGCAATATTTTAAATTGGTGTTTATTTGTCATTAACAAACAACAGTAATATTAGCCTATACACCAGACATTGTGATGAAATGTAGAAATAATTGTAGTGTTTTTCGAGTATTCTGAATAGTAGAACATTGTTATTCTTGTACATCTGAATCTCATGTAACTTGTAATTGTAGTATTATTTATATACCGTTATAGTTTTTCACTTACTATTTATATTTTATTTCAGTCTTAACTCGATTAATAATTTTAATAGTTTTAGTTTAAGTCAACAATAACAACACTGGTAATGAAACCTTTAATTCCCATTTATTTAGTCAAACTTTGTATCACTGAATGACAACTTTTCCTTCAATTAGTCTTTAAAATATCAACACTTCTACTTCAGTGATGATCACAAAATTTTTCCACAAATGTACCATTTAATTTGATTTTATATATATTTTCAGGCAGTTATAACTATTTTCTTTAATCAGTACTACATAAATGTGAAATATATGAGGATTTATTTTTTTATTTTTTTATTATTTTTTTTAATTGTGAAGAAATTTATAAAATTAAAAAAATATGTAACTTTTGAATGACTTTCCTTATTTTAAGTAGGTCCTAGCTGGCAACATCAGAAAAATAAATAAATAAATAAATTGCTTCCACAGTATATTTAATATACTGTTTTACAGTATGTGTGATGTGCAAAATTACAGTTATTTTGCCAACACTAGCAGACACATTATTTTTATATCTGATATAGTGCTGAGTCATCTTGAGTGATAGGCGAGAAACAACACACATTTTGTGAGAAATTGGAAGAAACAGGAGGCAAAGCATACGCATTCATCCAAAATCATTCTTTGATACATTCTGTTCCCAGTTTTGTCCCAGCACTAGACAATAAGTGCAGTGTCAAATGTGAAACATTTGTTTCCCATATCTTACTTGAACACATCAAACAGAAGTCATCAGCACTTTATTATAATCATAATGTGTTGCTTTTCATTAGGTTGTTAATGATGCTGCTCATTGCAGATTTCCGGTAATAGAGAGGTGGACAAACTAGCCACAGACTGCGAGTCACTGGAGAAGTAAGCATTTGATAGCCAATTTTGCTGTGTAGCATCAAGGGTGCTTTTGGGTACAGCAAAGCAATTACCAGTCCATCTGTGCCAACCTTTCTGCTGTCACGGCCATTCTTTTTCTGCTAAGGTTGCTCGGCTTCTCTTGCTGAAAGGTCAGTGGCCTGCTAGGTGAGCGCTTGCAAAAGTGTTTCAAAGTTTTCTTACTGCAAGCGGACAAAACTGGCCCTTATTTTCCCACAACATATGGTTTGCTTCTATTCAGAGCTGCAGTGACATGAAAAATCAAAGCTAAGTCGAACAAAAAAACAGGCACATATTTAGATGTTCACAGATGGGTAAAAGCAGAAAAAGTTGGTGTTTTTGAGAATATTGTGTGTTGTTCCCCCTGTACGGATTGTGCTGTCTCTAAATATTCAACACTGACAAATCTAACTAGAGACATTGTGCAGTGCTTTTCGTTTGTTCAGCATGGTCTTTCACAAGCTCTGTTTTCTTGTGACATAACAACAGTCCGAACCTAATTAAGCCTAATCAAGGCTCCTTAATCACAGAAGAATTTAGATATCATGCAGGAACAATTGCTTCTAATTGCAGAAATGAGGGGGTGAGTCTTGATTAAATAGTGGGAGAGGTCATGGCTTTTGCTGCAGAACTTGGCTGATTGCAGGTTGTAATATGGGCATGCTGATTGCACCATGTAACGGTCAATCAGTCCCCAGGCTGCCGCGTGAGCAAGCTTCCGGGTGTATGCCAAAATCTGGAACAGACTAGAGGCTAGTTTGTTTTTTTCCCCCTCATAATTTTATTCCTTGGCTTTTCTGCTTTTGTCTGTGGGATATGCTTAGTTAATGAATGATAAATGACAGCATGTGAATCATCTGATTTAGCAGACTGTCTTGTTTAATTTGACATATAATATCTACACAAGCTTATATATTTAAAAAAAATAAATAAATTAATTAATTAATTAATTAATTAAAAATTAAAAATAGAAATATCATTGTTGACCAGACAGGTTTTTACTTTTCACACTTTCACGTACTTTTTTTAATTAAATTAAATTAAATTAAACACCAATAGGGTAAATAATAATAATAAAATATGACCATACTTCCCGAGATGATTAAACACAATACATTAAGACAATTGTTTTGTTTCTAAGTTTTCTGAAATGTTATGTTTAAATATGCAAACAAGGCTTATCTAATTAAATATACACTATTTTGCAGACATTTCTTGAACATAAATCTGAACATTGGAAAAACCCAGCTTCAAAATTATTGTCCCAATTTGTTGACAAATTAAAGGTCAACAACCCAAAAAAAAATTATTTTTTATATATATGATTGGCCAGCCCAAACAAACTACTAAAAATACTTTAGAATATTGATAGGATTAAAACAACCTTCAAAGATTTGTATTTTTATTGAAATCTACAGTCTCAAATGTGTAAAGTGTAAGAAAAGAAACACTTATACCAACACAGTCTTACTTTCAACAGATTTAGGGATAATTTGTTTCAAAACAACTATAACTTTTAGCAGACATATGGGGAAACTTATATTGAAGTTTGAGACACATAATGCAAAATAAGATCACAGACTTACAGACCGTTAACTTAGAGTTACAGAGTGATGCATCCATCCTCGTTCTCCCCTACTAATGAGATCACATTGAAGTATTTCTGCTCGTTTCTTTTGACGTCAGCACCTGAATCTCTTTAAGTGAGAGAAATTCTCTACTTGAATGTCTTTGGGGACAGAAAAGACAAGTTAGATGAGCCCTGTGTGATGAACAACCCTTTAGTTTCTTTGTATGTGCTGTGAAATGAAGGATGACTATTAAAATGCTAATGTTCTTAGTTATTAAACCAAGTTAATGAAAGAATTTTTTTCATTGTTAATGGAAACTTATGCACACAATGGCAATTCTTGTCAAAAGTAAGTGAATAGGAATGGACCCAAATGCTATATTCTGCTGCCATTAGGAATATATATTCAAATGGCTCAATCTCTTCAGCTGTGAATAAACACTCAAAGGACTTGCACTTAAGGAACTTCAGAAACAAACTGTAGAAAATGTGCAATTATAAACTTTTTAAAATGAAGTGTGCCATTTCTTCACCAATAGCATCACTACCAAAATTTCAATAATCCTAGTCCCACAAAGGCACATGAGAATGCACATATGTTCTTTGATCATATGTTTTTGCATGTTCATTGCAGATGTAAAGCTAATGACATGGAGTGTGTCCCTTTTTTCTTTTTTCTTTTTTTCTGATATTTTAAAAAGCATTTGCAAGGCAAATGGCAAAACTAAAAGCCAAGCCAGTCATATTAGTTGAGAGAAAGACAGCAGAGGAGGCAGCTCATTAGTTCTTGCTACAGCTCAACTCCTCTGCTCTGAGAAATACTTAAAAGATCAGTTAAAAAGCAAGAGGAAAGGGGAAATATTAAAAAGGTAGAAGAACTGGGGCAGCTGAGGGGTACAGAATCATGAAATCCATAATGAGGTGGGACTGTCTACTCTGAAAGTAGAAAATAGGGACTTGTAATAATACTAAACTATGCACTTGGCACAGCTTGTGTTTTGAACAAATCATGCTTTGTAATTGTGAGGCTTGCACATCTAAAATAAAAAAGGAAAATATGTTAAACTCTATTTGCATTTAAGTGTCATTATATTTCATTTTCAGAAGTTACTTTTTTTGCCACTATATATATATTTTTTTTACTAATAATCTTGTATAAAATACTTATTTGCATGTGTAATGCAATGTTTTTGTCTCGTTTAAAATTTTCTAATAAAATAAAATAAAAAATAAACATTTTAAGATAAATTTACTTGAGATGCAACCCTGAACAAGATAAGATTTTCAAAGAAGGTATCTTTTATACAAGTTTATTTCTATTTGCTCTACTGTCAGAATAATTAAATATTATTACTTTTCCCCCTCTACCTTGTGATTAATTTTACATGTGTAACAAAGAAGTATTTTGTTGCTGCAGTGCTCTGATGAAATTCTGGTTCATGTTTGTGCAAATGACAAAGTGTTTTGCTCTTGGGTGATATTTTGTACTTGTTCGGCTTTGAAGATAATTAAAGCTGCTGTAAGTGATCATTTTAGAATAGCATACATGAAATGTCACTTCTACCTGACAGACAACACTGAAATAGGTGTAGAGAGAAATCACTTCTGTCTCTCTGTCAGCCCTTTAGGCTCTGTTAATCATATCAAAAGAGAGTCAGGGGAGAGGACTGCTTTTTAAACATTAAAAAGTTAAATGCATGCATTAACATAGTTAATTTTGGCAGGCCTAAAAATAATATTGTTCCATAGTTGTAGTTAATATTGAGCAGCGGTTAAGCATGTATTGTTGAAAAAAACAGCATGCTGGTCAGGTATGATTTGAAATATGGCTGCTGGTTTGAGCTGGTCATGAACTGGTTTAAGCTGGTCATGTACTGGTCAAGTCCACTCTTATGTTAAAAATAAAGTGGATATGTTAAAAAAAACTGCGCGTTTGCATTGAAACTAAGTGTACTTTCAGAAAGACAGTCTATCTGGAACACACAAGGACAAGCAAATTTGTAAAAGTTACATTTGGCCTGTTCAAATTCAAAGACCAGAAGTAACTGTTGTATAAAATGTGTTTTTGTTAAAATACTGATTAATGTTAGTTATATAAAGTGTTGGCAAAAAAACAAAAACAAAAAAAGACTGATTGTAGAAGATCAATCTGTAGAAGATCATCTTTCTGCCCAAAGCACTTAAACTTAGTTTACTGTAAGGGAACGATGCCTGGAGTAAGTGTGAGTCTCCGACTCATACGCTAAATGATGAACTACTGACTCTACACACAAACTGGACATGATCCTAGCTTTGCTTAGCTGAAAAGTATGTGGAACCATAAAGCTGAACTCTAGCATGCATTGCTCTATAGATCACAGGCATATTTGGGCATTCTTCCAATGCTCCAAGAGATATCACCTACACACAACACAGAACTTCTCAAGCAGACAATCAGATGCATTTCTTATCCTCCATCTTCTGGTTGGAAATCATTTGTGGGATCGATAATCTCTGAGCTTCCTGTTAAGGAATCTTGCAGTTTCCAGTCTGCATTCATTTATGAGCCGTCTTGTGTGGTCTACAGGCAGATGGATAGCCCTCCTACTCAGAATTCAACATGGACAGGGAAATATGAGGACAGAAGATCAGCTAACCAAACTATAAGGTAATAAAAGATATAGGAAAATGACATTAGACTGTATAAAGAGAATAAAAAGTCTTCAAATACATGTTAGCTTACACATCAGAAGGTTTTATTACCCTGCAGAAGTGGTGACCGTGGGAGTGTGAATGGACTCTGTGCAAAACACATTAATGGTTGAGTAACATTAATTTTACTGCTAATACTGCCGAGAGTCATTTTTGCTGTAAATCAGAAAAATTCTGAATTAACTGTTGCAAGCAGGGAGAGGCTGGTGGTGGATACATTTCTGAGTTTTCATTAAAAATGCAATAAATGTCAGAGCAGATTGATTTGATAATGAAATAATGTTCGTTTCACAGTGAGCGCACTCTGAGCGCAGGGCCCAAGCAAAACGCTGACATGGCCATTTTCTTGAGAAACCACACTCTTATGCATGAAAGGCCAAGTATGGTTTTTACTTTGCTAACATTTTTAGTATGCGCAAAATTTATTAACCTCCCTTGCTTTGTGTGAGCCCTTTTTCTTTCTGTTTTACATCTTCTGTGGGTGGAAAATCTGGAACAAGTCAGGTGAATTTCTTCTTTGGAAAATGGTGGTAATATTGAAAGGTTAGTACTTGATAGATTGTATCAACACACAAGCTCTTCATAACATCTAGCATGTTTGAATAATGTTTCTTGTTGAGTAATTACAGTTTTTCCCCTTGTTTTATACATTTTGTACCATATTTATGGTAATTTGTGTCGGTAGTTGTTCTCGCTGAATGTTTTTTTGGTCGTGTGAGGAGACCACACCCCCCTTATGGATAATAATTAAGGAGGTTATCATGTGGATTTGCTGTTTGTGAGTTGAGAACGCTTCACTACTTTGTAGTATGAGTGGAAGAATTTAGGGCAATGAACACTTTTGACATTAAACTAAAAACTCTAAAGCTGACATTAATATACTGTAGATCTCAGGAAAATGTAATATGCATTTTATAAGCACATTTCACATTAAAACAGGTAATTTCTTTTAGATTTTATCTACAATTAAATGTTTGATTGCTTGTATTTAGTTGCCGTGCCTACTTAATGTCAGCATAATTTAAATGGATACATTTTTAACTAGAGAAAGTTAAGTTTACTGCCCTCTGAAATGATAAAATGATAACAGCTCTCATAAAACAATGCCATAGAACCTGAAAAATTACAGCCATTCTGCTCTGTTTTTTTTTTTTTAAAATTATTAAAAAAAAAAAACTACTAAAAATAAATAACAATGCAAAACTACAAAAAAAAAATAAAAAAAAAAACAACAACCATGTAGCAGAATACATAACAGCTTGCTTTAACAGCTTCAAGACTCCCAGACTATTTGGATATTAAATACATATTTAATATCTAAGGTAAATATTGATTTAAGATAAAGTTAACATGAAAAAAATATATTTAAGAATAGATTTCTTGCTATCTACAGTAACACTAATTAATAATAAGCATTTTACACTCTCCGTCTTGTGTTCTCCTGTTCATGTGAATTTTTTTTATTTATTTATTTTTTTTAAATCCTTGTTTTTAGCTCATGTCCTTAACTCATCTAATGTAAGCCAATGTTAGAACTAATGGCCTTTTTAACCCTAATATTGTGTTCCGGTGAGGATTTTCTTTTACACGAAAATGCTAATTATATTCAACCTCCCCCAAAAAATGTGTTCTCTATCACAAATGAAAAATTTGCACAGATACTATTTAAACTGAACTGAGATGGATGATGACATCACTGAATTCAATGATGAACTGCATTTAACTGAAAATTGAGTGTTTACTTTTTTCATTTTGCATTTTTGACACACTATTTTCCTATTTAATACTGTAAAGATGCTTTGACACAATCTGTATTGTTAAAATCGCTATATAAATAAAGGTGACTTGACTTGACTTGACGATTTGACTTGACTTGACTTGACTTGACCAGACTACAAAAAACTGGTGGCATAGGCCTCATCAACTTGCTTATGCACCTCAGTTTTTGAGTAAGCTTTGTTAAAATTATCCACAAATAATGCTTTGCCACTCAAAAAATAAGATCCATAACATCTAAAACATATATATCCAAAAAAAAGTTCTTGTTCCTCAGGCCTGAAGCTAACCCGGTGAACAAGTCGTTTCACAATATTCACACAAAGCTGTGAGACAAAGAAAGTGTGTGTGTGTGTGGGGGGGGGTGCGCTTGCGTGCATGTGTAGGTGTGTGTGTGTGTGTGTGTTTGTGTGTGTGTGTGTGTGTGTGTGTGTGTGTGTGTTTATATATATATATATGTATGTATACAAAATACTTTGTTTAAGATCGCTCTGATCCACCCCCATCATGGTGGAGGTGTGCGAGCTATGATCTCCCTCCTGCCTTCTCAAACACACACAGGCACATCTACACACACATTAGGTGGGAGTTTTGAGCGAGAGGGCATTTCTGCAGTTGCCGTCTAATCCTCCAGAGATACGCTGCACTTTGTGCTGTCGAAAAGTGTGGATCAGAGGCTCACCAGGATCAGATAAGCCCTCTATTAGACCGCTGGAATGGGACCACCTCTGTGACAGCGTCCAGAACGGCTGGTATGAATGCAATCTTCCTCCTGAAATGAACCCCATACAGTTCCTCCATTAACTCATTATACTGGCCTTTCACTGCTTTAAAAGGTGGGATTACGGTCATTTGTAAGACTTACATAAACATTGCTTTGCAGGCAAGTCAAGCATGCACAGGATGGTACATTAGGTGCTTTGAAATGTCGAAAAAAGGTTGAGTGGGGTGTGATATATGGCTTACAGCTTATTTAAGAGCTTGTGTGCTTTATCAGTTCACATGGCAGCATTTATAAACGTTTCATAATTGTGACTAATGATCCCCCCATTCTTTCTGCAAATTCACTTGCCATTGTAACTTAATAACTCACCTCAGACATCAATAGTTTGCATCTATCCCCTCTTTGTTCTCTTCAGCTGGACATTTTTATGTATGGATAGGGTATTTCTTCATGTTTCTTCCTAGCTTCTTAGCTTAATGTCATATGTTTTTAATAGATCGTTAGATCTACTGTACATGTCAGAATCAGAATTTTTCGAATGAATAAAACATTTGTTGAGGTATTGTTATTTATTAAGCCTACAAATAAATACTAAATTACTGACATAAATCTGTCAAATAAAAGAAAAAGGCCTAAGGTTTCTAAAGATATGCTGATGTTTCATTTGAATTTTAAACAGTTCAGAATATTTAATGTTGAGTTCTCAGCTTCATATTTTATTTTAAATTTAAGGGATGCATTTATTACTATTAAGTTTGTCAGTCAGATTTTTTCCCCCAAATATATAAATACTTCTATTCAACAAGGATGTATTAAATTGAATAATAAATGTATAATGTTACAAAAGATTTCTATTTTAAATAAATGCTGTTATTTTAAAGTTTTTCTTCATCAAAGAATCCTGAAAAATTAAATGTTAAATGTAAAGAAAAAAACATACATTGATTATAAGAAGAAATGTTTCTTATGTATCAAATTAGCATATTAGAATGGTTTCTAAAGAACTATGTGATACTTAAGACTAGAGTAATGATGCTGAAAATTCAGCTTTGCCATCAGAATAAATTACATTATAAAATATTCACAGTTATTTTAACAGTTATTTTAAGTTATATTTCACAATATGTATAAAGTTTTTGCTGGATTTTTCTGTGAGGATGTGGGTTTTGGACATGAGTGACATTACCTTCTGTTCTGTCTTGTCATCAGTCTCATTCACATAATGTTGATTTTTGTTTCTATCCCCTATGGCAACAGTGATCATACGCTCAAAAATGATTGGTCTGAAATCCGTCTGACATGTCTGTCTAAAAGAAGTTCCCTAGGCCAGGAGCTATGCACAGTTGAAGGAATCACTCCGGTACATACAGCGTTAAAACAAGCCATTATCAGCCTCGGGCTATGAGGTCGATTTCAGAGTCATGTGTAATGGTTTGCTAATCCTCTGGGACCATGCTAAATCAACCCTATAATGCAAAAGAGCAAAGAAAAGTAAGCAATAGTACCAAAAAATATTTCTGACCACTCTCTCTCTCCATCTCAGTTTGAAATAAATGAAATGTGGCATAACTGAGAAAATACACACCACGGTGACATTATTACCAAAATGAAAGCCTCTCCAGTCACGTTTCATTAGGTCAAGGTTATTAGTGTGCTTTAAAGAGTGTTTTAGCCATGGTTGCACTTTCCTGACTATACATAAAAATGAATTACACGACAGTACATATGATGTTAGATACCGTCTCACCTTTAAAATCAGTTGACCCTTAAAATCAATTGAGAAAAAAAGAGAAGAAAAGGAAAGGTTACTGTCTCACCTGGCTGGAGAGACATGATGTTCTGAGGATGCCCTGAACAGCTCAGACATTGTATAAAATAGATGACATTTCCAGTTTGATATATATATATATATATATATATATATATATATATATATATATATATATATATATATATATATATATATATATATATATATATATATATATATATATATATATATATATAAATGAATAGCCAATGCCAACTTTTAGTGTACCTTCCTTTATCATGTCTTCCTTTAGACACAGTAAACTGATCAAAAGCCATAGTGACCACATTTATAATGATACAAATTATATCTGTTACAAATAAATGCTATTCTTTTTAAATTTCTATTTATCAAATAATCCTGAAAAAAAACGCACTGATATAATAAGAAATATTTCTTAAGCAGCAAATCAGAATATTTCATTATAAGAATGATAACACTTGATAACACTTTCTCACTATTAACTAGCTGCCTATAAGCATGCCTATTATAACATGTTGGCTGTTTATTAATGCCTATAAAGCACACATTCTGCATGACCATATTCTACATCCCTATACCCAACACCTAAACTTAGCAACTACCTTACTAACTTTTAATAAGCAGCAAATTAACAGGTTATTGTGTCAAAAGTCATAGCTAATGGTTTTGTTAATGGTAAGATTTGGACCTTTATATAAAGTGTGACCGAATGATTTCTGAAGGATCATGTAACATTGAAGACTGTTGTAATGGATGCTGATTTTAAAATACGAATGATGAATGATATTTAGCAATATTCTGTTTTACTGTTTTGATCAAGCAAATTGTTAACATAAAAGACTTTCAATAACATTACAGACTCCAAACTGTGTGTGTGTGTGTGTGTGTGTGTGTGTGTGTGTGTGTGTGTGTGTGTGTGTGTGTGTGTGTGTGTGTGTGTGTGTGTGTGTGTGTGTGTGTGTACTATATATATATATATGTATATATTGAGAGACACAGATGACAGTCATTTGTGAGTAGAACAGCAAATTGAAAATAAATGTGACTTTTCAGATCTGAAATACTTGAAACTTGTAGCTTTAGCAGAACATCTGAGAAGACATTAAAATAGAGGAAAGAAATCAAACTCTCAGCGTGTGTCTCTGTCATAGTCATATACACGTCGGTAGTTTTGCTAAAAGCTATAGTTTCCTCAGAAATGGCTCTCAAGCTGTGGAAGGTAATGGGCTCTGGGAAAGGCCAGATACCAAGGTGTACACAGGGGTCAGTGCATACGACAAAACTTCAATGTAAACCATACCAGGAGAATAGCCATAAAAAAAATTGTGCATAAGAAAAAAAAATGGAAAGTTTTCTTTCAAAACAACATTGTGCCACTGAGATCGCCTGAATTGAGTTTTCTGACAGAGGTCCAACCTTCTGTGACCAGTGATAACAGGGATACGGTGGTGTGGGACACATGTGTTTCTGGTTCAATGGGTTGATTGGCAGCGGATGTGGAGCTGTCCTTGGTGCTGATTTGTTTGGCTGAACTGGTGGTGGTTCTGAATGGACAGCTCCAGCCTCTCAAAGCCTGCCGTTTGCTGTTTAACTGCCTTTTAACCTGTATTTGTAAGAAGTAACACAGGCAACATACCTTTTTAAGTGAAAATCTACTGATGTGTTCCATGCTGAATGAATTACAGGAGACATTTTTACTGGATTTTGCTGTTATCTCAGTTGCCAAACACTGAACGGATGAGCTGAGAGATGTGGAATACTCTAAAAACTCTGATTGAATTATCATTATCTCTTAGCACAGATTCCCAGAGAGACTGGGGGTCAAAAGTTATAGCTTCCTTTGAGATAGCAACCTCAATACGTCAAGCTGCTTTTTGATCACTTAACATACCCTTGAAAGACAGCTCAAACTGGTTTGTCCCAGAGTATCATCAGACTGTTGCATCTGTCTGGCTTGCTTGTTTGTTGGGGCCTGATATTGATTTCCACTCTCATTTAGCAACAATTCAGCATGTAATGAAAGCTTCAAGCCCAGGGAGTATGTAATGAGTGTATGATGATGCCTAAGCCCTGCTCACTGTCTGCTTGGGAGAGAAAGCAAAGAAATTATCATGTGAGAAGAACAAGACAAGAGACAACTTTGAGAAAGTTTAAGAAAGTAAGTGCAACTTAAAATAAAAAATAAATGAACAGCTCACAGGCAATCAAATATTTTGAAACACTTTTTGTCATTCAGGATCAAAAGTAATGCTTTGACAAAGATTAAAATCACTTAAACCTAAACTACAATTAAAATAGAAACTAAAAATATAAAAATAGAAGCTATGTTATTATATTAAAATATTACTGAATACTGTAATAGTATATAAATAACACTAACAAAAAACTGGTTCACATAGATGAACATTTGATCATGTAGATTTTTTTTTTAAATTCTAATATTTCATAATTTTCAAAATTCAAGATTCAAGATTTAAGATTTTTATTCGACACATACACAATTATATAGAGCACATATAACCAGCAGTGAAATGTGAGTCAGGTCCACCCCATGGACAGTGCAATTATTAAAGAATACAACACAGATGAAAATATACATAAATGTAGGTATGAAAGAATGAAATAAAAGTAAACAATAAAAATATAAGAATAAAATATAAAACAAATTATACTGTAGAATTAAATACAGAATAGAAAATAACGTGCATGAAAGTATACTGTAGTCTTAAATATTAAGATACACAGGAATGTGCAAGAGGCAAATGTGCATATGTGCATTATTCTGTATACTTTATACTGTATATTATATGTACATTATACTGTATACTTTATATGTTACATATAAAGATACACAGGAATTTACAAGAGGCGAATGTGCAAACAGGTTGACACTGTCAGTATGTCAATTTGAGGTAGAGAATGATGAATATCTTACTGATTAAGTGAATATTAAGTGGAGACATGTAGATGTTAAGAGGCTGGTTTTGAGTTTAGGAGCCTGATGGCCTGGGGGAAGAAACTCCTCCTAAGTTTCTCGGTTTTTGCCATCAGGCTACGGAAGTGCTTACCAGATGGCAGCAAAGTGAAAAGATGGTTACTGGGGTGGATGGGGTCCTTGATGATTTTAACAGCTCTGCTTTTGCAGCGTTTGAGGTAGAAATGTTTCAAATGTTTCATGTAATGTTTCATGTATTTTCATAATTTAACACTGTTGAAAAAGCATAATTTACTCTATACGTGTGTGTTTTCTCCATACTTCTATTTCTAAATGTTAAAAATACATATAAAGGAAGCTCATTCATGTAATTGTTAATAGACATATTTACATTTATACTTTGATATGACTTCTCTAATGAAGACTTCACTAATGCACATCGTATTGTGAGACCATTATGATGTAATTTGCTTTCAAGTGCACATAAATGCAAAAGGCTCCAGTGCAATTTGCAGTAAGCAGTCTGTCAAATGAAACTAAATTCTGGACTGTCATCAGGTAATTACTGCCTGCTGCAATTTACGTTTTTTTTTTATTCCACTGGCTTGAGACATTTTTCATTTTTGCTTTTTATTAAGTGGTATCTAATCATGCAAATCATGTCATAAAGAGCTCATAGATATTGCAGAGATTCATTAGCTTAAGAATTAACCCTTTCAGGGTACAATAGACATTAGGAATTCAAATGATGAGATTATGTAATGCTTAAGGCAATGTACAGGCCTTCTGTTAAAGAAAAGTGTCCAAGGTAGGTTTGCGAAAGTGCTTGTTAAACAAATTACTTACAGGAAGTGGTCATCTTCACCAATGAAGCTGATGGCCTCATACATAATGTCCTATGCAAATACATTTTAACAGCAAGCAGCTTTCAGAACAGACTGTTACATTTTAAAGGTTATTTATTAGTATCAACTGCAACAATGGCGTAAATGAAAATGATTTTAAAAGAACAGAATATTCAGATTAGCTTTGGTTCAATTGTGACTAAAATGGCAAACCTTAGATATGTGGTGCTAATTTTTTTGGATTCAAATAATTTTTTACAGCAATTTTTTAAACGCTGATTACCCTCAATTATACATGCTGGGAGAAATGTAATGCTCATTTGTAGTCAGATTTTTCTGAGCCCACCCAATAATTAACCAAATTCCCATAAATAATTTGCAGAAGAGGTCTTTAAATGAGAGCTCTTCGATGGAAATCATGAGGGTTCCCCACAGAGGGAGCGGTCTGTTTTCTGAGCAGGAAGCAGGGGGTGGGCAGCAGGGGGTCCTGGGTAAGGCTGGCAGGTCACATATGGCGCTGATAGGTTGACAAGAAGAGCCTCAAGCTGTTGGGGAATGTAGAGGGTGGTATTAAAAGGTGCCTTTAACCTCCCACATGAGGTGACACTGGTATTCTTATTGCTTTGGAGAATAAAGGCAGACACAGTCGGATAGGTAGTGAAGCAACTCTGTTTTGTATTAAATATTTCATTTCAAATATAAATGGAAAGGGTGATGTGTGCGCAGACAGTGCAATAGATAGACAGGCTGTCAGTCTGTGTGTTAGTGGTGGGGATGTTGTTGTTTTTTTTTTTAACTGGATATTTCTGCAGGTTACAGTGTTACGTCAGCGACTTTCTTTATGAGTCAGTTCATTCAGCCAGTTCTTTCAAAATGCTGATTTACTGAGAACAAAGCAAAGGATTATGAACAAGCTATTAAAGTTTTCACTCAACCGATTTGTTCTAACCCACAAATCTTTCAGTAACAATGTTGCAGCAGATCTGTTGCTTCATTTTTGTAATGGTATTCAATGACGGAAAAGATTTTTGAACTCCGAGTCAGTTGAACCAAATTAATCAGTACACCTTTTATAAACCAATTGCAAATGTTTTCATGAAAGTTTAAAATATTTATTGTAATTTACAAATAATTAAATACCATTGAATTTCAAGATCCAGTAAAATTTGTGATTTTTTATTATTGCGTAATGCTTGTTTGTGTGTTATTAGGCAGGGTTTGGCAAACTGGGTTAATTGCAAGCAATTAAATATCATTGTCCTTTTTTGTATTATACATGCATAAATATCATATTAAAATTATTGACAAACCCTAAAATGTTTTGAAATATTTCAGACCCTGAAGAAAGGAAGCCTTGTTTGCTTGGTGAGTTTAAAGCAAACTCTGACTCACTGATTCGAAACAAAACATTCATAAATGTTTTTGAAGCTTCATGGAGCAGTGTGCCTCACTGTTACTCCAAAAACTCAGGCCCAGGATATTGTTGCTAGTTAGCATGACATATATAATTAGTAATGGGGATTTGTATATATCTTTTAAACTTGCAACAGCAGATGCTGAATCCATAGTGTAACAAAATGATTGCACATACAAATAAGGTCTTTTGGGACACTTGTACTTCAACTGTTGTATACTCATGTGATCATGAGATTTAATATTAGGCCAGTATATTCAGAATTTATTGCCACATTTCAACTGTACATTGCAGTAGAACTGCTGCTGAAATGGTGAATTTACCAATATAAAACATTTAGATATTCATCAGAATGATTTTATAGAAAAACCTATGTACATATTGACAAAGATCACATAAATCCTTATTTAATGCTAAACAGGTAGTAAACTAAACTTTGTGATCAATTTTCATTGATTGCTCTCATAATGATGAGAGCTTCTCAAATGTGATCTGGTAATGTGGTGCAGCTTCTCTTGAACAGTGAGCAAGTAAACGCAGGTTTAAATGCTGCTATAATTGAGCCATAACTCAGGGTCTCTATGCAGCCACTAATAGAAGCTGTTAAACCTCATCACATCCCACAGATAATAAGAATTAAAGCTGGACTAAAGTTATTAAATGTCACTCAGCTCACTCATTACTTAAAATGCTGTTCATTTAGCACAAACACAAATTGGATAGAACATTATTTGATTTGATTCATGTAAAAAATATTTGACATATCATTTAAAATATAGTCAGTTAGATTTAATATATGTAGTCTGTGTTATCAAGGGCACAACATGAGGGAAAACAGAACAGATTACAAGAGTTTGGCATCATTAACAATTAATCACACTTTAAATAATTGTTTTGCTCTGGGCATATTAAGGCTTAACTTAGTGTTTAGTTACATGTGCCAGAAAGGTCAGGATTAGTTCTAATTAAGGCTTAGCAGACCTAAAAATGACAATTCTGTAATCATTTACCCACCCGTATGATTTGCTTTCTTCTGTAGACTACAAAAAGAATGAGGAAGGATTTTAGTACTGCTCTTATCCTTACATTGTTCATATAAAACCATCATATTGTTTCAAAAAACAAGTCATATTAACTACTGTTATGCTGATTCCTGTCCTTTTTTGGAACTTGACATCCCGTTGGAGTAGCGTGAACCTTATTCTTAACTTTTCCTCATACTATGAAAACCTTTTTCCATGATGGAATAAAAAAGTTAAATGTGATTTTTTTATCTCTCAGTTCAGACTTTGTTTTTCACAATTCAGGTAAAAAATAAATAAATAAATAAATAAATAAATAAATAAGATTAAGAATTACAAGATGTAAACTCTTAATTCTAAGAAAAAAAGACAGAATTGCGAAATATAAACTCAGAATTTTCTATTTTTTTTTCTCACAATTCTGAGTCAACATCTCACAGTTCTGAGTGTATAATACACAATGTGTTATTTCCACAATTTCCCCTCAAAACTGACAAAAATGCATATTGTAGTTCTGACTTTTTTCCTCTGAATTAAGTCTAATCTCACAATTCATTTTTTCCAGAATAATATGGTTCCAGAATAAAATAAATAAATAAATAAATAAATAAAAACACTATTTTTGTTTGAAATATTCACAGAAATACAGAGTTCTGGCATGAAACTCTAGATGGCGCAGTCCAATATGTCTAACTTTATCTGACCTAATGACATCATTATCACATGGCACAGCTGATTGGTTCTGTCCTGTATTGATAGCCAATGAGCTTGCTAGTTAACATTTAAATATATGACTAGTGCTTGCTGTAGCAGTTTGCAGCATGCTTCAGAGAAACCCTCCAACTTCCCCAGCTCCACCTGTATAGATCTGCTATGAGGTGATTCATGTATACTATATGGGGGTTATATCATGCATGTTATATTTGCAGCAGCAGTATTTTTTATATGCTCACAGCAGCATGTTTTGGATGTATTGGCATTAGCAAGTCTCGGTACTTGCTCTGCCAAAGCAGCGTAGCAGATCTGATTCGCCAAGACCAAATACAGTAACATTGTCATGTACAACACCATGCCAATCCCTCCGAGAGTTGTCATGACAGAAATGTGAGGAACTTTGCTTCCATATCTTACAGGTTTGGAATGATGTGAGAGTAAATAAATTATGATAGAATTATGATGAATAATGATGATAGATGATAGAAACTATCCCTTTAAGTTCAGATGATGGTAGTTTCTGTATTGTATTATTTTAGATTTTGTTTGAAAATCACTTATGAAATGATTTGTAGCTGCAAGGGGAGCGTTACCGCAGTGGTGTGTAGCAAGCATTATTTAAAGGGGTCATATGATGCCATTTCAAGTTGTCCTTTCTCTTTGGAGTGTTACAAGCTGTTTGTGTATAGATAAGATCCATAAAGTTGCAAAGACTAAAGTCCCAAACCCAAAGAAATATTCTTTATAAAAGTTAAGACTCGTCCATGCCCTCCTAAAATGCATTGTTTAAACACACCCCCACATCTAGGTCACTGTGTGGGAAGTACGTTTTCATATTTAAAGGAGTGCTATTATGCTTTTTCACTTTTTCAACTTTAGATAGTCTGTAATATTGCTGTTTGAGCAAAAAAAAAAAAAAAAAAAAAAAAGATCTGCAAAGTTACAAAGCTCAAAGTCCAATTCAAAAGGAGATATTTTATTTAATCACATTTCAAAAACTACAACAAACGACTCGTTTGGACTACAATGCATATTTTCCGGGATTTGTGATATCACAAATACCAACGAATGGGAAGAGACCTGGTTGAGCTACACTAAAGAAGACAACAAGTGTTATCACTATGTCAGAGACACACTAGCTTTCCCAAGGCAGACAAATTTAGAGTGGTTACAATCATCCGGGTTTAAATCGCACTCAAATTGATTTGATTTTGACTCAATATTTACACTGAAGCTGGCAGTGTAAATATGGTAGCATGCATGACATTTCCTAACCAGGCGCCAAGTGGAGCCAATCACAACACACACTTTTTTTTCTCATAATTCTGAGTAAACATCTCACAGCTCTGAGTGTATAATACACAATTAGCTATTTCCACAATTTCCCCTCAAAACTGACAAAAATACATATTGTAGTTCTGACTTTTTCTCACAATTCACTTTTTCCAGAATAATATGGTTCCAGATTAAAATAAATAAATAAATAAATAAATAAATAAAAACACTATTTTTCCCCATAATTGCAAGTCTATATGTTACAATTCTGACTTTTCTTCTCTAAATTGCGAGTTTCTGTCTCAAATTTTTGAGTAATAAACTTGCAATTCTCAGTTTATATTTTGCAATTCTGAAATATTCACAGAAATACAGAGTTCTGGCATGAAACTCTAGATGGCGCAGTCCGATAGGTCTAATTCTATCTGACCTAATGACATCATTATCACATGGCACTGCTGATTGGTTCTGTTCTGTATTGATAGCCAATGAGCATGTTAGTTAACATTTAAAAAACTACAACAAACGACTCACTGTGCTTGGTTAGCCTAGCTAACCAATCACAGCACATTTCATTTCAGAAAGTGGGCCTTCATTTGGTACAGGAACTATTCGAGCCGTTCATGCCAGACTGGGGAGAGAAGTGCTGTACTGATGTAAAATATGTAAAAAATAATGTGTTTTTCGAACAACCTAGTATGAGAGCCTGTTCTAGTACACCCCCAAAACAAAATCAAGATTTTCATAAAAGAGCATAATAGGACCCCTTTAAAGAATTTGCCACTGACAATTCAAACACGAGTTTTGAGCATTGTAGAGTAGCGCTTGCTGTTTGTCGTTTCTCCGATCACAAATGCAGACATGGTTTTATGTTTATACTATACACTTGAGCTATACACAACACAACGCGTAGTCAATATAATCCATAATTATGTCCCCACTGGATGCAACAAATGCTTTGTTTATAATGGGTTTTATTGTTTTAGTCTCGTCGCACCGGGACATGGCATCACAGTATGGTAAGGGGCATAACATTTCTGTCACACGCTTGAGGCATTCGGCCAATCACAACGCACTGGATAACTGGCAAATCAGAGCACACCTTGCTTTTCAGAACAATGAGCTTTGTAAAAATCGATGCGTTTCAGAAAAGGCAGGGTATAGAGGAGCAAAAATAATATGCAGTATGAGGAAAATAATGTGTTTTTATAACCCGTATAAACACATTGCTTTACACTAAATACACAAAATAATGTTCTTTTTAGCAATGTCATATCTTTAAACTCATGGCTTAATTAAAGCGCTTGAGTCTGTTTTGTCTCAGCTTTAGAGAATGAGAAAGTAACATTCAATATGTAGTATAAAGGCCCTGGTATACTTCAAAATCAAAATCAAAATCAAAGAACGAACTGATATGACGTCATTTCGAACAAAATCAGGCCGAAACGATGTTCATTTTGAGTTCGTTTCGGCAGTTTGAAACAGCTGACCAAAGTGAACTTTCTGGGGGAGTTCGTTTTGGCTCATAAACACCTTTGAGTTTCCATTGGTCCATGGCAGTTATGCAATCAGTGCGTGTGTTCTGAAACTCCACCTTCTTTTGATTTGTGATTTTTTTTTCCCCAGTTCGTATCTTATTCAACGGAGGTCAGGCAAGAGAACAACATCTCCTATCACTAGCAACATAAATACAATGTGTCGAATCACTGACCTGGCACAAATATATCCGCACCCGTATGATCACTTGCAGAGAGACTTTAAAGATTCAGAGAAAGCATTTAATTCCGAGAAAGAAATTGCAACGAAGACTGGGGCCTACGACCCGGAGTTATGCAAAAAACGACGTAGAGAAACGTCAGATGCAAGTTTTCCAAAGCCATGAAAAGAATGAAAGGAAAGAGTAAAGATATAAGGTAGCAAGTACCAAATACATGTGTTTCAAATAAATGTTACACCTTACTGCTGCTGCTGCTGCTGTTGTTGTTCTTTCAATAAGCGAATTTAAAGGGGTCATATGATGCTTTTTTAAAGATCGAAAGAAACGAACTTCATTTGAAGTATACCGGGGCCTTAACAAGGCTCAAAGCTTCCAGATGAGGGTGACTCAAAGCATATCGTCAATGTGCCCACTGAGGTGGAAAGCTGGGACAAAACAGTCAGCGTGCCAGACAAACAGAGTATTAATGAAGGGTTTGATTCTGCTGTAAGTCTCAGTGAAGCTCACTCAGGCTCTCCGTATGACAAATGAGTTAGTTTAGAGTATCAGACCGTCACTTCATCTGAGATCCTTTGGGCAATGTGTGGCTATACACGCACAAACAGGCCTGGGTGTTTTGATTCTTGCACATGACTTTTCTCCCTTGAGATATTAACAGGAAATTGCTTCTCTGCTCAGAAAGCACTTAGCTGCATTAGATGGCATAATAGACTTTGCCAGGGAGAAGGCAGGCAAACTCTTATTGATTCTGCCTACTGGACACAGTTGAGACCAATTCACACTCTGAATAATTCATGTCTCCATTACAAACATTGCCTTAATTGTAATAATGTATTGACTGGAAATTTCCAGAGAGTTGTGGCAAACTTTTTGTATATCCCCACATTAGCAGAATTCAAAAGCAGGTGCAACAGATGGAATAACGGCCTGCATTAAAATAATGAATGTGGTCTAGCCTACGAGGCTAACAGAGGGTTATAATGATCTTCTATTTCTTGGTGTAATTAAAAATCAGAAAGCGCTTTATTGCACAGTTGTGCTTGACTGCTTCACGGTTCGCTCTTCGCTGCCCTCAGCAAATTCGTCCCTTGGTTCCTCCACCCTGCAGCCTGCAGCCCAAGGATCCAAGAGCATGAAATATGCATTAAGAGTGAAGGTCTTTGGTCTGATGAGGAGCTCATAGAGTAAAAGGAGATGCTTGATGTTTACTGACGCGTTCATTCACGAGTGTTAAGAAACCTGGCCTTAAATCACATTTGCTTTGGCCTCTGAAAATTCTTGTGAAGTTATGAAAGGAAAAGCTTTGATGTGATATGGAAACACAGGAATCTTTTTTTCTTATGAAGTGAAAGATATATTTATACTCAACAGAAGGAGAACGCAGATGTTCTGTTACAATTCCTTATTTCGTTATACAGTCCCAGAGGGCCAGAGCCCACTAGGCGGCATCAGCAATCTTGCAGCCTGGTCTCATGTTTATACTTATTAATACGTAACATTTACAAACACAAAACATACATTTTTGTATGTTTTTATTGATGCTAAAATGTACAATTTAGATGTATTTCAATGTTTAAAACGTACAAATATCTAAGTATTTTTAGCCAAAAAAACTTAAATATATTTATGTATCTTTTATATCAAGATATTTGTATCAATGCATTTTTATAATTTTATCAATAAGCGATTTAGATTTTTAGACCCCTTAACCTACCCCCAAACCTTAACCTACCCATAGCAAATATAAAAGGATATAAAACGCAACTGAGCGAAATATGCAGGAAAATAAAAATTTTTATAGTTGCTAATCCCACTCCTACCTATAAACCTAAACATTTCTGTACAGTACAAGAAAAACATGACAGACCGATAAATGTAATTACAATCATTTATTTATTGCAAAAAATGTCAAAAGCAGCACTAAAAGTAATCCGAATGATGATGCGTTGCAGCCGCAGTCCTCTCTGGTGGAATACAGTATTTGTGTGAGGTACAGAGCAGAATTGATGTTGTTAATCTCTGAAAATATTATCCAGATTATTTTCCCAATCCACTTTGTGAACTCGTGAAGGCACGTGTGCATTTCAAACCATAGACAGTAAAAGAAATGGACACAGCGACCCCATTGGAACTCAATTGAGACAAGTGAAGCCCGTTTTTAGCGATTTTTAGAACTTCCGTTTCTGACGCGCAGACTCAAACTAAGCTTGATGACGTCAGCAACCTGTCTGACAGATGTAAATCTTCTAGTAGCTGTGCGTGCAAACTGCCATCGTTAATCTTGCAGAGACGGCGAGCTTGAGCGGGGAGTTATTTGGCCTGAGTGAGCAGGAGTAAGTATTCTGATTAATTATTTTGTATAGTATTTTAAAAATGTAACGCCAGTACGCCATATCTCTTGTCGTCTCCCCGATTGCCTGCGAGCTTCTCCTCCTGTCTGTACGGTAATTTCTCTACTGTGCGACAGAGAGTCGAGTGGTTATGACGTAATCGTTAGCCTATTTTTACAAAAACTGTTTCTACGGGGCCATAATGTAACATAGAAGGTAATGGAGCCCTTTATACATTGTCGTGTATCTTTAGAAATAAATAATGGACAAATGGAGTCTTTAAACGCCTCAGATGTAAAGTTATTCGCTGTCAAAGTGACGCAAAAATGAATGGGAGGTCAATGGGATGCTAACGCAAGTGAAGTTCTGTGCTACAAGATGGCGGCACGCGGCCGACTTCAACTTCCGGTCGACTTCCTTGCCCCCTGTTTCAAACACACCTCACCAGAAACACGGCATGTCGCAATCTGTGACAAAGGCAGGCGACATCATAGACATATAAATAGCTAGACGCCTCATTGGCCGCTCGACCGCACGTCAACGTCGCCGCCATATTGGAGCGGGCAACTCTCCATTACTCTCATATCGGGACAGAGAGGAAAACATACCTTATTCGTCGGCAGCTTGGGCATCTACAAACCATCGCACAATAATAAAAAAAGATCTCGGGGTATTATCTTTCACAGGTAAGACTCAACAGTTGTTTCTGGATGTTTTTTGGTAATTTTTAGCTTTAAGTTGACAGCTTAATTAGCCACCAGTGTCAGACTATTAATATCCAGCGATATCGCTAGTTAGCTGTGAAAGCTGAGACTTTATAAGAAATCAAAGTTTAAATGAACTCTTATTAAGTTTTAACTTATATTGTAGTTTATATCATAAACTAAACTGTGTTATAAGCACAAGATGTACAGTGAGCACTTTGACAAGTCTCAGACTGCCAGGATTAGTGATGGAGCTAAAGCATCTCTCTTTAATTTCACTAGCGTTACTTATTTATCATCACTTGAAAATAATGATTTCATAGCTTATCACAAAACTATCATAATATTTTTTTTTGCAAACAGATATATATATATATATATATAAGACTATACTTCCACAGCCTAATTTTTTCTTTTCTTTTTAGTCAATTGCAAACAGGACAAGGAAAGTCTTAAGGAAAGCTGAAGAAAGCTGTTCTCTGCATTTCCAAGAGAGAAAGACTATACTTCCACAGCCTAATGTTATATTGGTACTAATTAAAACCCAGAATAGCCCTGAATGAATGGCCAGACTGGTCCTGGTCATATTCAAACCACTCTCTCTCTCTCCCCGGAACAGACTTCCGGGAGCATTTATTTATTTTTTTTTATCTTTGTAAGGGTAATTTTTATAACAATATAATTACCTTATTAAATGTTTCTGCCTTTTTTTTTCAAATATTTAGAGGTGGATGTTGCACACTGGTGGAGGACGAGGAGATTCCCGCTTCTATGTAAAGCTCTTTGAGTGCCCAGAAAAGCACTATATAAATGTAAGGAATTATTAATTATTATTATTTAAATATAACCAGTTTCATCAGTCAATCACAATACTATAGACTGCATTTAAAATGATTTACACAGGCTGTTTAATGCTGATTATGTACAGTATGTGTATTTACACAAAAACTACATAATGTAAATAGCCTAGAAATGAAAAATACAGGAACTCACAGTGAGTCAAGCTGCAATATCATGACAAAATCATTGTTTATTATTGCCCTTGATGTTGTAATAATGATTATTAATTTCTGGTCTGTGTTAAATATAACTATACTTTGAATATTTTGTTGTACAACGTAAACTGCACACACTCACACCCCAAACATACATGTATTAACATATATGGAAAAATAAACAACTGTTTCAAAATTTGTGTTTTCTGCATGGGTGTGTGTAATTTGCATTGTAGAACAAAATGTCAAGCATCGTCAAGTTGTTTACATTATTTTACTCATTAATTGAATAAAATATAGGAAAATCTTGAGGAAAGCAGTGTAGAATTAGTCTTTATTAGTCAGGTTTTGTCATCACAACTAAACCACCATTATATATATATGTGTGTGTGTGTGTGTACATGTATATATTATACTTAAGGACCTCATTAATTAAACACAATTTGGAATTCACGTCCACATTTTTTTTGTGTTGTGTCTTAATTTGTTTAATAATTATTACACAAATACTATTATACAACTACATTTCACGATTGTTTATTTTACTTTATAATTTACTATTAATTTATTCATTTTTGTCTATTCTGTATTCCACCCTTGATATTACATATTCTTCTTGCTATTATTCATCTATTGTTATTAATTTATTTATTATGTTATTATACATATAATTTGTACTATTATAAATCTATTATATCACTTATGTTATTGTACTGTTGTACTCGCTTTTTATATTATTCACTTTACTATAAGTTGTACAACATATATATTTTTATATTACATATCACTTTTACTATATTTTTACTGTGCGCTGTATAAGTGAATAATATTTTACTACTGTAAATTAACTAAGTTTCACTGGATCCATAAAGGCTCATCAGTTGCATGTGTTATTGTTTGTTGTGGAGTTTATCTGTATAGAGTGCTATCAAAATAAAAAGCAAACTACCAGTGTATTACTTTTTGATTTGTATTCAATTTTCTCAATGATGGTAAATTATAAGTGTTTAAAGATGTATTATTTAGATTTTTTTCCCCCAGTATTTAAAAGTGAATGAGCTGTGTTCTGACCACAGACTGTATAAAAACAGATTCTGACCTGAAGCACAAGAAAAGCTAAAATGTTGGGGTTGAACACAGAGAAAGCAATAAAACAACTTATTTTATTTAATATACATTCAAATTACATGTACATGTCACAGTTATACTACATTAACATTAGAATTGTAAACCGAAAAAATCAACGAAATCAACAAGTGAGAAGTGTGAGCGTTCACAATTTCTTACGAAAATTAATAATTTTCCAAACCTAACTAAATAACTGGAGGCAAAGTGATTTTTAACTGCATGTAGATCACAAACCTCTGAAATCGGTTGATAAATGTGAACGTTATCGTGATTTTATCCAGAAAAAAACGCAGCTCCCCGTTTACTTCCATTTATTTTTAAGGCAGTCTTGCCCTCACAAACATGGCGGACGCGTTGACGTATCGCAGCAACGGCTCAAAGCGGCCAATGAGGCGTCTAGGTATTTATATGTCTATGGGCGACATGGCGAGGGCATTCGATTACCCTGCCGTAAAACCTGTCCTTTGAAGCGACAACATTTGAATTTGTAAAGAGCGCATCAGTCAGCGCGGGATTAGCTGTTTACGGTCACTGGACTCGCTGCTCGGGATGGAGATGAAGATCACCAAATAAAGGCTTAGATTTGGGTCTGTTTCTCGCAGTCCATGGATTCAGAAGATTTGGAATACAGCGCATTTGAAACTTCCTGAATCACAAAATGAATTGTGGTTAGTTAATATGTCAACATTCCTAGTTTTTTTTTTAATAAAATGTTGAAAACAAGCTGTTTTGTCATAATTACAGGATAAATATCAGTAATATCTTATTCTAATTGGACTTAAATGATTGTGTTGGGTAACGTGAAGCCTTTGAACCTTGTAATTATTCTTTGGTGGAGAAAAAAATATAAACAGGCCAAATTTTATCTGAAATGAATCATTATTCACTTTCTGTTTGTGGAACTGTTGTATAAAAGCATGATGATTACCTCCAGCTGTGTGACCAGGTAGCATGTGCCTTTGTGATAAATAAAATAATAATAATAATGTTCTTAACTTTTATTTGTCTTGTTTTCTAGTAAATATTTTGATATCCCTAAAAAAAGTGATCTAAAAGTCCATAATGAGGTTAATGACTAAAACATGAATGGTGTGAGAAAAATAAGAAATAAACTTGTTTTCCTTTTCTGTTTCTTGCTTTACAACAAAGGGCTGTTAATTTCACTAAATTTAATAGGCAACAAGACCTTAAGTCATTTAGATTTTCAAGTAAATGTATTTTGTTTTCATGATGCATTTATGCTAAACAAGACAAAAATACTGAGTAAGAAAAATGATTTGTTGCAATGTGTGAGGAGTCTCAGCGTGCTATACCATACTTGTACCATACTTTATTAATATCTTTTTAAAACTAATGACTAAAGCATGAACTTTGTGATCAAATAGCAACAGTATTAATGTGATTGAAGACTCCAGGCCTTCAAAAGAGGTGCAAAGCCTGCCGCTACAAATAAAAGGTAATGTAATCATTTTTCATTGTTATTAAAATATGACTCTATCTTGGAATTATACCTCCCTAGGGGAATATTGAATTATAAAAGCTTGAATGAATTATTTATATAGCAGAGGAAGCATAAGCATAACAAACAGCCTGGCTCATTGCCCATAACAAGCTGATTGACCAATTGTGGTTGCAGCCTGACCCAGAGGCAATCTACACCGTTTCTTACATTATCTTAAAGCTAAAATCTTTGAGTCTTTAAAAAAAATGTACTCATAGTTAAGATAATAATTAGCTATTAGAATATATTATATTAAACCAGATGTTATTACCTGTATTTTATAATTGGATTAAAAATGTTTAAGCAATTTACTACAGTTTTGAAATTTATATTACTTTAATTTGTATTGTGCTGCATTAGAATGCATTACTGTACACATAACTGAGACCAAAGGTGATTGACTTTTTAAATTAACTTTAATATCCTTTGTCTTTAATTTACTAGAACACTGCATGATTGATCTTATGCTGTCTAGGCATTTTTACAATTTTGCACCTCTGACGCATTAACTGTATTTCTCCTACTTTTTCCTCTTTTCTTAGTTTGTTTTTTAAGTTATATCTATTCATAAGACCGGCCTCATGTTAGTCTAATCCAAGCGTTTTGCTTATGCTGCACTATTCACCGCTTTCTATTATTTTGGTGAAAAGTTAATTTATATGAAAGTTTTCTTCAGTGCACATAGATGAGAATATTCCAGAGTGAAATGCTCAGCCATTTATCTAGTAAGAGCAATTTCATTTCTCTAACTCTGAGTTGAAAAAGTAGATCACTGAGCGCTACAATTGTGCTTGCAAGCTTTCAGGTTCTTCCCATTAGGCCTGTTTGTTCCATTTACAACACATTACCACAAACAAGTTATTTTGAAAAAAGAAAAAAAAAACTGTCTGTAACCTGGATTTTTCTCTTGGTACAGCAGATTTCATAAGTACCGAAGGGTGAAGTTTTGGGTGGAAGCTTTGAATTGTCAGCTTTAGCATTAATAAAGAATGAAATCCTTTAAAGTCTTGCTCCAATGATCTCATGAACGTTGTCCTGGGGCAGAATATAAATAAACTCCAGGCTAATAAATGCTGCACTTTCCTCCTTTTTTTCACAGTTGCAATGCATTCAAAACATCAAGACATGGATGTCCAGAATAAAGGGAGAAAAGATGAGACAAATTTCTCTGAACAGCTGCAGAAATGAATCAATTGTGAGTCAGTCCTTCTGTCATGCCTTTCCGGTATCTTCACCCTCTGTTAAGATTATAATTCAGCTTGGCAGCTGAACTAAACGAATGGAGAGCTGTGATGTTTGTAATGACATGCTTTGTGATTTAGTATTTTCTATATATCTCAATTCTGATGTCCAAATCCAACTCCCCCACAGATTTTTCTGTATACATCAAATGATTATCTGTCATCCCAGAACTTTGCTGAACTTGCATTTTATGTGCAAGCCAGCCTTTACAAGTTCAAATTCAAGTTTTATACGCTGTCAAATGGACAGAAACCTGGTCAGAGATGCATGACCACGTACAGCAGGAAGTTCAGATCAAGATCACGAATGATAGGAAGTTCAGATCAAGGACACTGGTGGACTATCTCTTTAATTCAAGGCACTTCATCACCCACAGAAAACAAGGCAATTTACTGAAGGACAGTTGCGGTGCAAGCTGGTTTGATTTGTATAGTTTGTTTTCCATGCAGCTCAAGAGACAGTGATCTTTAAAATCCATAGAAGCAAATATTGTGATTCACAGTTAAACTTTTGACCTGACATGGGAGTAGTCCAGTATTAGTGTTACATTATTATGGAAGCAGAGGCTCAAAGCAGTTCAGAAGATGTAGCTTTATCTGCATTGTAGTTTTATAAAGTCAACCGATTACCAAGCAAAACTAATGTTGCTTTGATAAATTATTCAAAGCTTTTGCTTACTTTCATAAAATTACTTTTATGGAATGTCCTGTTTTCACTTTAAAGTACACCCCCAAAAAATGCTTATTCTGACATAACTTCCTCATCCTCATATTGAGCCAAACCTGTTTGACTTTTCTACAGAACACAAAAGAAGATCTTTTGAAGAACTGAAGCAACTACTTGACTGACAATGAAAAATGGGCTGGACTAAAATAACACTGAGACATTTTTCAGAATATCTTCTTTTGAAGAAAGTCATAAAGGTTTGGAACAACATCAGAGTGAGAAAATGATGGCAGAATTTACATTTTAGGGAGAACTTTTCTTTTAAACTAGTGACTAAAAGAATCTCTTCTCTCTTTGTCTGCAAGATGTAATGTGATTGACAGGGAAAAACAGAAGTTTTGATGCAAACTTCTCAAAGTGGCTGATTCAGCTTTAGCTCTGCTGCATTTAATACTGCATCAGCTGGCAATGGCCCTATCTAATTCGAGTTCTCCCATAGGGCCAGGCTTCTGCCCTGCCTCGCCGCACCATCGTTCACTCCTTCCCAAAGGCTGAACCTGATGAAAGACCCCTCTGCCAGGGCCAGAACCAGAAATCAACTTTAATCAATCCTTTTTTCTGTACTGCATCATTGTTATTCTATTGATGCAGGGTTGGATTTTCACAGGCTGTTGCAGTGGATTTTAACTGGGCAAAAAAAAAACAATGACCCGTTATCTCCAGACTTTGCTTATATTCATAAATTCATAGTTCCAAGAAATTCCATTTAACTTTTGTTGGGGTTTATGGGAGGGCAATGTGTTTCACTCAGCATAGAGAAATATACAGTAACTTGAACAGCACAGCAGTATCATATAGAACAGAACTTTGTCAATCTTACACGCTGGTGGTTTTCCACGGCCATGAGCACTTTATGACCCTGCCTGCTGAACTCTGGTGTCATGGGCGGCTTTGCTATCTTCATGAAGTTGCAGATAGTTTTACAGAAGGGTGAATTTAAGGTTGATGGGTTGCAAGAAAGCAGAAAGTACACTGTAAACAGAGAAAATGTGTATTTATGCATAAAACAGATTTCTTTGATGCATGGCAGAATGTGGCTTCTCAAAACTTTACTCCACGATGTTCTTTGTGAATTTAAATTAGTTCACATATAGTACTGATGTGTCAAGATTTAAGGTGAGGTAAATATATGGATAAAAATACAGTGTATTTAAGATTTCTTTATAGAGCTTGACAGTTTTTTTTAACATTTCTGTTTGCTTTGCACTCTGAATGACATCATTAGTGAGGCAAATTTATGTGTGAAAATCAGAGATGCAAAGCTGGAGTCATGCGAATTTTCATCACTTTTGCAGTCTCATAGAATAATGTCAAACCGGGTCAAACTTTTCAAATTAAACTCACTGAAACTCATTTATATTACACTGTTGCTTAACATATAATTTCTTTGTCTTTGTCCGCTCAGTGCCATTTGTAATATAACTTTTTTATGCTTTTAACTACAAAAATAAAGCAGTCATAAAGTGATTCATAATTTACTTACCCTCATGTCATACCCTGAAGGATTTTGTTTCTTTGGTGGAACATAATAGAAGATATATATATATATATATATATATATATATATATATATATATATATATATATATATATATACACATATATCTTGTGTTTCACTTCATATAAAAAAGAAAGTCATACAGGTTTGGAATGACATGAGGTTGAGTAAATAATGACATAATATTCATTTTATGTAAACTGCCTCTTTAAGAAAGCTAACACTGCTGTCTTTTGCTTACCACAGACTTAGAGAAGTCTCAAACTGTTGAGATTAAGTCATGGCCACAATGCTGCATCATTGATGTGAAGTTAGAGGGGGACTCATGAAATATTCCTGACCATAATGCTCAGGTGGCTCTAAGTTTAGTGACAGCCACAGACAGGTATAAGAAGTGCTCAGCTACCCTGTGGGCCTAGGAACGCAAGACACAGAAAAGAAGTGACAGCCTATGCAAAGGACTACACTGGGTGTCCTCTCTGCTGAAGATGGCAAGTTCCGTCACGCTATGTGGCCAGATGCTTAAAGGACAAGAGCATAGGAGTTTAGTCAACACTGAGGTCTCTTGGGGTGACATGCAGTTGTCTGCTTGTATGTTTCTTCCTTGGTGAAGTATCTTAGTTGTCAAATGGCAAGGAAGTCTGGATTTACACAGCATTAAGCCAATTGATCCTCTAATCAAGTCCCCATTTTAATTTTTATCCTTTCAAATAGATTGAGCTTTCAGAAGGATCTCTCTAGCTGTAAATCTCTCTGTGGTTTCAAAGAAATGTGGTACTTTCATCCAAGATCTAAGTCCAGTACTTGCCTTGGTCACAAATTAAAATTCAAGAATTTTTTTTTCTCCCCCATCAAGGAGGCATGCAAGTCTGTATACTTATTACTCTGCCAACAAATTAAAACTTGAAATCATAAACACTGCACAAACTTTCATATCCAAATTCATGGACTTTGAATCCATTAATAAAGCAATTTTTACTTTTTTTAAATCAAACAATTTATAACTAGCCAAAAGTCTTCTTTAGCATACTTTTTCCATACATTATCATATTTGAAGTCCTCTAAAAAGGATCTAGTGTCCTTATGATTAATTCCAGACATTAATTTTGTTTCTATTTCAGCCAGTGTTTTAAATATTAATTTAACTGCATTAAGGTCCTGCCATATCTATCTCTAAAGAGAATGTGACGGGCATCTTAAGTTCCTGCAGCTCTAAAGTAACTTCCTCTGGGTCCTGCGAGTTCAGAGTGTGAGAGTATTTGCACGCATATGCCTTTGCCCTATTTACTTAAGAGAGCAGCTGTATGTGACTGCGGCTGAAGATGTAACTGTGTTTAAGCAGTCTATGAGGGGAGAGGGCAGAGAGTTGGCTAGTCACTTTAATGTTTAGTAGGGAGCCAGTGCTGTCATGGAGGTCATGCAGGTCTATTTTAATTTATTATTTTGGGGAGGTGAGCAAAAATTCAATTCTCAGTACACATTCACCTATGCATCTCTAAGGAGGTCTTTGGGTAATGCTGAATTCAGCTCGTGAATGGAATTCTCTTCCAGTATTGATTCCATGCTGTGACTCCATAAGAACATGATACAGTTTTATATTTTTATTTAAAGAAAGTAACTATAGTAGTGACAAAAAAAAAAAATATACATATATATATATATATATATATATATATATATATATATATATATATATATATATAGATAATGAAATCATGTTTTAAAAGAAGTCTCTGACACTCACAAAGGGTGCATTTATTTAATTAAAAATACAGTAAAAACAGTAATATTGTGAAATATTTGTACAATTTAAAACAGATGTTTCTGTTTCACTATATTTTATAATGCCATTTATTCCAATGATGGCAAAGTTGAATTTTAAGCAGTCATACTCTTTTGTGGAAAGCTTGATACTTGTATTCTTCTTGGAAGAATAGAAAGTTCAAAAGAATAGCATTTATTTAAAATATTAATCTTTTGTAAAATGCCTTTACTGTCATTTCATCTTTACTGTCATAAAAATTTCTTGACTGATCAATTTAATTCATCCTTGCTGAAAAAATAAATAAATAAATAAATAAATAAAATCTTACTCAAACCAAACATTTAAATGCTACTTGCAAAAAAAGGACAAAAGCTGTCACTGGGACATTACCCTTTCTCAACGTGAATATGCACCATTTAGGTATTAAAATGTACATTAAAAGTGTTAATATGGACCCTTTGGGGTAAATAAGGTACAAAGGTATAATTTTTGCAATGGTGCAGCCCCAATGACAGCTTTTGTACCTTATTTTCTAAGAGTCTACCATGGTTTGCTCAAAAATTGTAAACGGGGGGGAGGGGGGATTCAACATTAAAAATAATAATAAATGTTTCATAAGCAGCAAATCGGCATTACTGTTTCATGTTTTTGATTAAATAAATGCAGTCTTGGTGAGGAATTATACAAAATTTTGACTGGTAGTATGTGTATGTATGTGAACATTTGAATATATACTGTATACAGGTTCCACACACACACACACCTATCTATATCTATTTGCAGTAACATGGCTGAGAAATCTAGAGTATTGATGGACATACACAGCCCACACATTCAAAGCAGCTTCACTCCACTGCAAAAACATATCACATAACAAGCGAAAATTGCCTCTCCGCTATGGCCACTTTTCATGGTCTGATCTTGCAGTGTATAAAATCATGGATGGTTCTTCAATTTTGGGCAATGCATAAAAGAGATTTGGATGATAGATCCCATCACACAGGCTGCACTTTCACAGCAAACAACATTAAAATGCGTGTGCGTGTGATAAGACATCAAATGCACAGATGAAAGATCACGGAAAACACTTTCCGCTTTCATGATGCATGAGTGTAAATTGCACATATCATCCACTCTGAGTGACTGAAACTCTGTCAGAGTAATCTTTGGCTTTATAAAACTAAAATATCAACACACCATCAAAATCTCATCATTTATTCTTTGTTCTTTATAATAAAAATATATAATCTTTTAGTTTGGGTAACTGTCCAGTCTCACTGTTTGTTTTAATGTAATAGATTAATGTATATGTTAATTTATGAATAAGTTTTGAAGAAAGCAGACATTAAATTGAAAAATTAAAATTACCTGTTACCAAAATTATTTTTGCGAAAGTGCATTGACATCCCTGCCTATCAAGTGAGACCAGGCTAGTTTTTCAGTTCAGGGTTTAATTAATGGCCTGTAGACCTTGTCTTAAACGTCTAGCTTGACTGACTCTTCTGCTGCTTCCAGTAGGTCTGGAGGGGCAAACTGACTTTGAAATAACAGACATTATCTGCTTCTACATTTAAATGCTGAAAGTCTCTTCTCTTGGGAGGAATTTCTGTGCAGGTGGATGAGACACTCAAGAGATGCGAAATAGAGTTTTTTGGCTTTTACTTTATGTACACAATATCAGCTTTGATACCAAACTAATTCTAACATACCCCCAAAATCCCTTTAAAATGTAATTTAAAATGTACAACTCTTCTCTTCTGGGAAAAATGCTCCAAAAATGTTAATGATTATCCATGCTTGCTTGATTGGGCGAAATGTTACAGGAATTCCAACTTTAATTTTTAGAGTGCCTCAGGAGACATAGATAATGGGAGTTATTCCTGTAGGCAGAATAGGGCTATAGGTGGTTTTTAGGCAAATTCTGATTTGGGAAGCTTGATCTCTGGCAGAGAGGCAGAGTCTGCGCAACACTGCTCCCTACAGGCCTTCAGATCAACAGCCAGAAGATTAGATGAAAGCCACCTCATGTTGAGCTGTAGTCTGTCTTGTCCTGAGGGTCAACAGAGGAAGGATTGGCTATGATTCACAAGCTGCTTGCATATTCAAGACATCAATTCCTGCCAATAAATACCTTAAAAATTGGTTTAGCATTAAGCTATTTCCGTCATGAGACATTTTATCTTTCAGTAAAGGTGTATTAGAGTTTCAGTGATGCTCATGTAGCTGCTAATGAAGATCACAGGTCAGTTCATACACTCTGTGTTATTCATTGCACACTGTAAACAAATTCTGGTATGTATATCCAGTGATCATAAATGCTCTTGGAAAAACACTGTAAACAGAGCAGTTCTATAAATCGATCCTGATCTCACAGGAATGCAACGCTTTCTTTTATCCTGCAGTCTCTGCTCGGTTGTGGGCGAAAGAAAAATCTAAGAAGTCCTTGCTTTTCCAGTTCATTCAGTCAGAGCCAAGGTCTATTTTCTGCTGGGATCTGGTCAGCAGTAAACACAGGCTATTCTACCTTATTCCATGTTAAAGATTTATATTTATCCACATGCGGTCTTGTTGCCCTGGGTTTACATGCGTCACTAATACATTCACATTCACTTTGTGTTATTGTGTGGTGCATGAAGGGGAGAAAAAGGAATGAGATGAATGTGGAGCTGCTTTGGGGAAAAAAATGTTACAATTGAATATTTCCTTTAATAAAAACCGTAAATTCTAAACTGGTTTAAATCTATTTCACACAAGAAGAAAAAACAAACCTTTATCCCTAGAGTGGAACTGTTTAAATCTCTTTGATTCAGTCAAATTTACTGAAAGCAAAGTGTGTGTGTGTGTGTGTGTGTGTGTGTGTGTGTGTGTGTGAGAGTGTGTGTGTGTGTGTGTGTGTGTGTGCGTGTGTGTGTGTGTGTGTGTGTGCGTGTGCGTGTGTGCGTGTGCGTGTGTGTAGTAAGGGCAATTACTCAACCAACCAAGATAACTATGTGTGCTTGAGTAATAACAGAAGTGTTTATCTCTCTCCATTTTAAAAGTTATAAATTGTACTGCTACCTTTGTCAGCAGACAGTAAACAATCTCTGTTTTTGAGTAAATCTGTATGTGTGTATATCATATACAGCTACCCAGCTTTTTAGATATGGTCACTGGCCATTTAAAAACACCTACTGATCATTATGTCTTTATTTTCTGCTGAAGTTTACATCAAAAAATAGACTCAGCATAAAACTTTAATTGTACCTTCACTGTTACTACACATCACTGTGCTGTTAATGCAGGCATTTTGAATACTGCAGCCTGTTAATATGTCAAAATAAATATGTGCTGATTGCATGTGCACAGAGAAACAGTGTGCTCAAAATCATTTGTACATTGTTTCCATTTAAATAGGTCTAAATTACAGGAAGGTAATTTCTCCAGCCTGTTTCAAGTTTATGTTGTTAGAATTGAAACTCAGTCTGAGAAATTTGTATCTGGACTCACAGCTCTCTAAGCCCAGGCCTTGGGATAGAAAAGAAACCTTTCATCACTCGTCTCTAACCTTGGGAAACAACAGATAAAGATGTCACTCTAAAGTCCCACCAAGAGGAAAAGTCACCTGATAAAGTATGCAATCTGTCTGCCTCTGGAGAAAAACAGAGGATGTTAAAACCAATCTCAGCCCACTGCATTCTTTTCAGCACAGAAATGTCAGCTGCAACGATGCACGACGTGTTAGCTGGTGGCACAGCTGCCAAAGCAAATTGATAAATTGATTAACATCTTTTGCCTAAAGTTACTGCTCATTTTGAATAGAGAATACCGTCTGCTCTGACAGGTGAGGTCGCCACAGTAGTTTACAGTGTTGAGTGCATTTATTAAAGACACATTAAGGTAAATGCACATTGAGGTTATTTGTAACAGACTGTATCGTACTGTTTGTCTCTGGTCTCTTTTCACATGAGCAAAATTAACATAGTCAATGAGCTCTGAATTATTATTTATTCAAGAAATCCATCAACATAAGGTGCCGCAGACGGGTAAAATATAAAGTACTAACAAATAGAAAGAAAAATAACACAGTAGAAAATTACATATGTTCCAAACACATCGTTATAGAGTGCAACAGTCCGGAAATAAAAATCCCATTCATTTCTCCATAGGGGAATTGATTTTTAATGATAAGATAGACTAAGACAGAGCTACTGTGAGCTACAAGGTTGTTATTCGGTGATATACAGTTTTGTTGAAGCCACCAGCCTGAATAAATTCAACATATGTTTTAAAATTGAAATAATCATGTTTAACAGTGGAATTCCTAGTCAAAAAAAAAAAATAATAATAAAAATAAAAATACATTACCAATTATTCTGCAAAAAAAAAAAAAAAAAAAAAAAATATTATATATATATATATATATATATATATATATATATATATATATATATATATATATATATATATATATAGACATCAAGAGAATCACAAAAAGATAATTGTCCTAAAAAAAAACAATCCACAGCTATCTACTCCCATGAAGCAAATAAATAAATAAATAAGTCAGTCTCCCTATGCTATAAAAATCTTTTTAAAAAGCGACTAAATGATTAGAAAAAAATGTATGTATATATATATATATATATATATATATATATATATATATATATATATATATATATATATATATATATATATATATATATATATATATTTGCAATAAACATAAGTTGTTTCTATATACATAATCAACATATTTAAAAGAATACTTTTATATTTTTCCATTGTTTTTATTGCGATTATGCCCTTTGGAATGCTTCATGGGATTTTCCCACATTACATCCATTAGTACACAATCTTTGTCTTTTTGTTTGATTTTCAAATACTTTTTTGTTTCAAATACAAGTTTGTAATGTTATGATTCACCTCATAGCTGGTTACTTTAGTTCAAGGCTTATAACAAATACTTTTATATGGCAAAAAAATAAATGGGAAAAACACTTCCAGCTTCAAGGCCGCAGAAACACTTCTCTTTGTACAGTGATGATCAGGCAATTATAATTGATTTATACTTGACTTGACAATCACCTGTCAATCAGAAGATGAAAAGCTTTACAGTTGTTCACTGGCATCCTGCTTGATTTTTGGAGCTATAACTTTTTGGTCACTTTATTTCCCTTTGTCTTCATATTCCTTTTAACCCGTTTAAGGTTTTCATTTATAAAGCTCTAAAAACCTTACTGACTGATATTTTAGTGCACTTCCTGCAAATATGGAAAAAATAAAGGGTCTCAATTAAATATGTGCAGTTCCACATGATGAGTGCAAATTGTCACATGACCAGCTTATTTCCTGTTTGCACCTTGAGAAGATGATGGCTGCATCAAAGCTCCAAAACAAAAGCCTAGTAAAGTATGTCAACATAAAGATATGACAAAGATTTTTGATACACATGATCTTTAGGGTGTCTAGTATTAATATATGCATTCACATATATTTAGTTTTGTTGAGTTTGATCATAGAATGAGTAAACATGTTGATGATCACAATAGTGACCGGTGGGACAGTAAACTTATGTATACAATATAAATCCAATTGCAGTTGCTAGTGAAAATGACAATAAAATGTTGCATTGACAAAATATTGCACTAAATTAAAAATTCAAATGTTACAAAAAAATTACAATAATGATGTTTTTATACTTGAAGCATTAATATAAAAATTTGATGTTATATTACACAAAAAAGTAACAATTTTGAAATGCGGTGATAGTTTTTTTTTTTTTTTCTCAATGTTGCATAAGGTTTTTTTTGTATGCATAATAGTAACCCTAGAATATGATCAAACAGTTTAAAATAGCTTGGCTAAGATATATAACCATTTTTATGACTGCAGAAATATGTTCATTCAGTACTCACCTTATCCCACCGGTCACAATTGTGACAATTTTCCACACACTTTTCCAAAAAAACTCAAAAAATAATTATTGATTATTTCAAAGGGTTACTAATGACACATCATTTGGATATTTTCATGTCTGGGAAAAATTTGGGATTAAACGGGTTAAGGTTTGAATAAGCAGTTGTCAATAAATTTTGTTGTCAGTTTCCAACTTTCCATTAATGGACTGCCTGCAGTGAACACACAAAATGATTTCAAGTCAGTTATTTTACACTACAGCACTTAGCAATACACTGAAATCTATCTGAAACTTAGCCCTCATTACAAACATGTTGTATATAAATAAATAAATAGAAATTTAATGACAGCAAGGTCTTTTAAAAATGTGTATAGAAATAAAATTGCTTGCTGATATTCATTTATTTATTGCATTGAAGTTTTTGGCAGCTCAGAGCAGATGCATTACCCTGAATCCTTCATTATTTTAACCATTTGCTGAGTGACAGCAGAGACAGGTGGTTGCTGCCCAGGTTAAGGCCTTTTGCTGATGGATGCAGCATCAGTGAGGAGGGCAGGCAACTATGTGTCATGAAAACCAAACATGCATATTCAAACACGCTTCGCCTATGAGACAAACAAGCTGTCGTGACAAGAAAACTCTTATAAGGCTGAGGGGCTGAGAAGGTGAAATAGTCAGTTGTTAATCATGTTTTTCACAGTGGTAAAAAGTTTGAGCTGCATTTCTAATATACTTGACTTGCACCTGTATTCTGTTCATTTTGACTAGTGACCTAGATTCTCCTTTCGTGTTCCCCAAGTCCGAGGCAAAATGAAACGTATGAAGGGGGAAAAAATGGTTAAAGGCTCATTTAACACCATTTGGTGCAGGTCTAAAAAGCTAAAACCTACATATGATGTTTTGAAAAGATTATTTGGTTAGTCTATTTGTGTCAAATGGAAAAAAATGTCTGAGATGAAAGAAAATGCTAAAATCTAATTGCAAGACTTGGAGAGCTGTTCTCCTTGACATGAAAGAAATGAAAAGCATACATTTTTTATAATCTTTCCCGTCTTAGAGTGAATGAATGTATTGAACAACAGCTGAATATAGTCCAAAATAATTTTCATTGTCGCTACTGCACATTCTTTATATCTATTGCATAAACCAAAGGCAACAGAGCACAGCAGGGAATGAGTGTTTCTCTGTGTCAATCTTCCATTGCACTGAGGACCTGTGAGTAAATATGAAAAATAACCAAGAATATTTAATGATCATTATCGTAAATTGCCCAGAATTCACGCAGGGACATCTAATACTGTGATTTCACTTAAATAATCGCACTGCAAGCTATAAACATGAATTAGATATTCTCCAGCAAACTCTACAAAGTGCTTCGGTCCTAAATTATTTACTGCTGTAAACTTTTTTACGCCACACAAATGTAAATGGTTCCATAATGGCAGTTTTATCAAAACCTGCTGCTAGGACAGCTCCTTTGAAGTGAAACTACACTGAAAAAAAAAATATTCATTGAATTTGTAGAGAATTCATAGAGAATCTATGAGATATTGTCAAGAGGAAAATGAGAAACAAGAGACCAAAAAATTCAGATGAGCTGAAGGCCACTGTCAAAGAAACCTGGGCTTCCATACCACCTCAGCAGTACCCCAAACTGATCACCTCCATGCCACGGCGAATTAGGCAGTAATTAAAGCAAAAGGAGCCCCTACCTAGTATTGAGTACATGTACAGTAAATGAACATACTTTCCAGAAGACCAACAATTCACTAAAAAAGCTTTTTTTATATTGGTCTTTTGAAGTATTCTAATTTGTTGAGATTATTGAATTGGTGGGTTTTTGTTAAATGTAAGCCAAAATCATCACAATTAAAAGAACCAAAGGCTTAAACTACTTCAGTCTGTGTGCACTGAATTTATTTAATACACAAGTTTCACAATTTGAGTTGAATTACTGAAATAAATGAACTTTTCCATGACATTCTAATTTATTGAGATGCACCTGTATAATGAAATTCAAGTATTAGAATAAATGTTTCACATGCAGTTGCTTACACTAAAAGCTAGGTTTAAAGAACAGTTCAAGAGTTCAGCTTAACCTGCCCAAAATATACTTATTTAGTCATCCTGAAAACCTTGTTTAGTTGGATTTGTTTTTAATTTGGGTTGAAAGTTGGAACTAAACTTTGCAGGATGTCGGCCCTCCAGGAGCAGGGTTGTACATCCCTTATAGTGCTGCACATTCACAGAAAATAACTTACTTATGCGTTGCAAAAGAAGGTGGATACCTGTGATTGAAATTGCAATATGTTTGATAATGAACTTACCTCAAGACCATTATTTATGCATGCATTCATTATTAACTTAATTCAGATATAGTACATCCTGCATGTTGGCATTGTCAACTGACCAGTTGTGTCATCAGTTCACCATTCATCTCAGCCTTATGGGATAGGACAGTGTCCATCCGTTGTGCATTCAAAAATCTAGGCTAAGCTGTAAATCACATGTAGGCTACTGTTTCATAAATATTAAGGAGTGTGACATAAGACTACTGCTCCTACTACTGCTTTTCACATTCTGTAGGCTATGTGGAACACAGATGCAAGCTAGGCAGGATTTATTATTCTGTAGAATGCACAGGTGATTTTTTCGATTATCCTGTCCATTATTTTCATAATAATGAACTTGAATGAGAATTGTACTAATAATAAGACAAACAGCAATGAAGAATCTTACCAGTAGGCCTAGCCTTAAGATGACCAAACGTGGCATTTTCCCAGGACACGTCCTGGCCAGGATTTCTATATTGCCTAAAATGTCCATGTTTGTCTTTTTTTGCACTGCGCAGACCAATTGTTGAATATTGGATATATAAAATGGATATTTTAGGCAATATAGAAATCCTGGCCAGGATCCTGGGAAAATGGCACGTTTGGTCACCCTAATAATAATGTGAAGGACAAATGCAATGAATGCATCAAATGCAACATGTAGCTTCCGCTCAGGTGGAGAAAGGATAGGCTTACTAAGCTAAGTTACACATTGCAGCAGAGAAAAGAAAAAAAAAATCACCAAACTTGTAGCAAAACTAATTTGGATATTAATTATTCAAGTCAAGTCTACACTATTCTCGCTAAATTCACGCTGATTGTTGTGTCTCAGTGTACGTGACTTTTGAAACGTCTGCTTTAAAACTACATTTCCCATAACTCTCGGCGTGACTGACATTACCCATAAGGCTGTTGGTCCTCTATCTCAGGCAGGAAGGTCATTGAGAATCAGACTCAGGTTGAGCAGATCTCAAACTTCAGCAGTAACTATGCTCGGACAAGCCGTGCGACGCTTCGCCACCTCTGCGGTTCGCTCCAGTCACTATGCGGAGGGACCAGGAAAGGTGAGGAGATTTTAGGATATAAGCAAAATAAGCCGCTTGTTGTTTAAGCTTCAGCGTCTATATGACTGATCGGCACAGGCCTTGTGTTCGTCTGAAGCCCGACCGGTTGTCGTTTTAAGTGTTTAGTAAAAAGTTATCAGTTTGATGTGTACAAAGCTGTGGCTAAGCTTATATAAATGAACGTATTAAGTTGTTAAACAGTGATTGTGATGAACCTGCAAGGGAGCAATGCAGGAGTGTCTTTAGCTTAGCTTAGCATGAAACGTAATAGCTGATCAGGCCACTGCGCCTCTCTGTGTTAACCGCGTATCTTACGTGAAAGGTAACCTTCAATGATTTTCTGTTTGAATGCATTCATGTGCTTTAATTATTGATTCAGTTAGGTTTTATTTTCATTTAAATTATGTTGCAGTAGTGTTTAATGCCCTTCCATTGGCAATAGTGCACCTGCTGCTTGATATTTTACACGGATCCCACAGTCACGGAGACGAGTTGTCTTAAATAATGGACAATTAAATAGATATTTTTTGTAGTTCTGTTTAGCTCCTAAATATTTCAATTAGCTTTAATCTGGTCTTTATCTATCTATCTATCTATCTATCTATCTGTCTATCTATCTATCTGTCAAACTAGTGGCAACTGCAAAGATCCTAAGAAAAGTTATGGACTTTATTGAACTAAGGGTGTGGGAACTCTAGTAAGAGTCTTTTCAGCCAGTACAAAATTTCTAATTTCAGTAGTAACTTTCTAATTAAGTCAAATTGTATTTATTTATGAATGTAGTGTTGTTCAATGTAATTCATTTGACGAAAGTATGTCTTTAATTACAAAATCAAGAAAGTCAAAGCACAATTCTGAAATGAATTTTTATTTATTCATTTTTGCAGAACTTGCCATTCTCTGTAGAGAACAAGTGGAGGCTTCTTGGCATGATGGTGCTGTTCTTTGGCAGTGGATTCGCCTTCCCATTCATTGTTGTCAGGCATCAGATCCTGAAGAAGTGAAGCTCCTTCCAGCCACACATTGTAAGTAACTTTGCGCTGTGCTTCTCAGCTTGTCTCTAAATGACCTTTAATGCTCTTTATCTTCATTAAAATTTGAAAACAAAATGTGAACCATTGCAAACAATAACCACTTAATAATTTAGGATGGCATTTTTTATTCTCCTCTTACATTGCTCCTTTGTGTTTTTTTTTTGTTTGTTTGTTTTTTTAGGTCAGTGTGATTCTTGTGCAACACAGCTCTCAGTTTCTTCTGGTGTGGATCCTGTAATGTTATTGTAAATAAAATGACCAATGACATTGCTATGTTTTTCTCATTCTTTATTTCATGCTTTCCTGAAACTTAAAGCATAGGCTAAAATTATGTAAATGAAATGATTCTCCAGTTACACTATTTTAAAGAGTCCTTGTTGAGTAATATTAATTGACTACATGTAAACTATATGGTTGGGTTTAGAATTAGGGTTTGTTTTAGGGTTACTTGAATTTAATTGTGCATAATTGTTATAATAATGGTAAGGACATGTAACATGCAACAAGGACACCTTAAAATAATGTTACAGATTCTCCTCATAAATCTATACTTGGATTGAATCTTTCCAGAGCCTGTTACATTTTATTTATCCATTGAACAAAACTTACGTAAATTGATTAAATTCACTTGTATGATAAAATGTTTACTTAAACACTGATATGATGTTTACTATAAAGTGTTTACTTAAAGCGATAGTTTACCTAAAAAAGAAAATTGTTCATGTATTCACCCTCACACTTTTTAAACCTTTATGAGTTTCAGCTGACTTCCATAGTATAGTAGTGAACTATCCCTTTAAATAAGGGCTGCACGATAAATCGAAATGGAATCGAAATCACAATTAGACAGAATCTGCGGTCGTCATGCATATCTTTCAGTGGCTACAATTACATGCACAATTTTTGGTTCAGTTGGACAATTAATTACGATTGATGAATCTGATTCTAGTGTTTACATGAGCGCTAAATAAAGTGATCGGGTTGATGTGTGCGTTTATAAATCTGGAAGGTTTTATATTTTTTTTTTTTGACATGCGCACTCTGCTCAAATAGTGTAAGTGACAGATAATATCGAGATTCTCACTGTTTGCTCATAACCACTCTCCTGCATTGTTTCTTTATTTGTTTTTAACAGCAGAATTAATATTTACCAGTTTATGGATAAATATAGCCTATAAACCGCTGTGCTGCTCATATTTATCACACACACAAAAAAAGCCCCTCCCCTCGCCCAAAACGGGTTGCCTGTGGATGAGTATCCAAAACAAGGTTGTCCTGCTTCACTTAACAGTTGCCGAGTGAAAGGAGAGTTTTATAATGACAGGACACGAATTTATACAACACTTTATTCAAAAGGAAGAGCCGCTCGTTCTGTGCTTTAAATGTCATTACGTTATTTCTGCGTCATTGCACAGGTGCAGTTCTTTCAATTTCGTGGTTCAATCCGATCGAGTGTACGCTCAATCGTATTAGAAGAGAAATAAACCATCCCCTTCAATCTGACCGAAATTTCACTCAGATCGAGCTCAATCGGAACGATTAAGGTGTTTATATGAAAGATTTTCAATCCGATTGAGCCGTCAATCCGATTACAGACGGATTATTTGGGTGCATGAAAACGTAGCCATTGAAGCATGGTTCTGTGATCAGCAGTAAATCTCCATCCGAAGGCCAGAGGGCGCTCTCACGCTGAAACTCCAAACGCTTTGCAGAAGAAACCCAGGAAATGCCTTACAGTGGTAGCTGAATAAACAGAAGATTTAACTTCTTTATTGATTCTATGTGACTAATAAACACATGATTATAACAATATATGGTTTATCTGAGTTATTATTGTATTTTTTATTGAAATAAAGTATATTTATAATGCAATGCCTTTATCTCTGCTTCGAATCCTATGAAATATGTTGTGTGCCGTATACTGTGTAAGAAAGCCATATCAACTCACAAAAGGACTTATTTCAAACACTCAACTGATGTTATGGAGTAAAAACGTTATTAAATGTGGTATTTTTGCATGCTAAATACTACACAGAGCCGTAGTTCACTGAGAAGCTACGCAAACAGCTGTCATTATCACGAACGATATCTTCAATTTCATAATCGCTCAATAATATTGTCTGCTAAGGTTTTTGTGTGTGTGTGTGTGTCAGTGAACTATGGCTCTGTGTAGTAAATGCTGCTCCATCTGAAAGCATGTGATGATGATTTACTGCTGATTACAGAACCGGTGTCCTGACATTTTATCCTACCCGTCAATTTTCCTACCAGGGTATACTGCACATGCACACATCAACATTGCGTCAATCCTTTTTCTCATGCTTTACAATATTTAATGTATCTGCATTATTGTAAGGGTAGGTTTAGGGTTGGGGAAGGTGTAGACTTTAATAAAAACACAATCTAATAGGTAGAAAAAAAATATTGTTGGTTTCCTGTAGATGTATCCCTTCTAGCTACAACCACAAATATAACACATAATTACTTTATTTGCATTACTGTAAGGGAAGGTTTAGGGTTGTGGTAGGTGTAGACGTTAATAAGCCATAACTTTACAGTAGCATTTTTACAGTTCACTGTTTTAATAGAGGAAGCAAAATCTGACAGGTAGGACAAATCGACAGAACACCGGCTTTACTAACAAAACGCGCATGACAATCGAATTCAATTAATCGTGCAACCCTACATAGGCTATTATAGAAATATAATAACATGAAAAGGCTGTAAAATATCAGAAGTTCACAGATTTTGCACTGTCTGTTTTATCCACATACAGGAATTAAATACATTCTACAACAGTGTGATTACAATGTAAAGATTATTAAAATGAGCGTCAGCTGGGATTCTATGCCTGCGCTGAGAAGTCATTCACTAACTGCTGGAAAGGCATTTGGAAGGGTGTTGTTTTCCCTCTACAATTGTCAGCTTTATGCCTCTGCTGCTGAAGTTCATATATGAACCCATTAAAGTTCAATTAACCTTCTACTGCCAAAAGCTATAAATATCTAGGAACAAAACAACAGGGAGGGAGACTTGCAAAGTGACAGGGTGATATTGGAAAAGAACTGGCATTAAAAATTTTATTTCATTGGAAACTGGCTCACTTGAGTTTTGTGTACATCATTCAAGGAAATGTGGCTTGCCAATTTTTTAGAAGACCAAAGGACTAAGGGGTTGTAAGACTGAGAAGCGAGCAGTAAAACTAGCTTGTTATAAACCATTCAGACCATACTGATCATACAATTTGGTTGCTTGATAAATTCAGCTATTTTTCACTGCGCAGATTTACATGGAAATGTCATTACTCCAAATCCACTTTACAATTGGTTCGTAATGTCTATCTTTATTTACATTTTCCCTTAGGCAGTTTTAAATAAATGCAGTATCTCTCCCACTCAGAAAACTCTAATCTAAAACTTGTAAGATCAGCACTATAAATGGTATTGATACTTCTTTTACATATTCACTTTTAAGTATATTTTTGTCATATGGCTTAGACTCTTGTTTTATGTTGGGAACATGTTATCTTTACAGTCAGTGTGACTTTGAAAGACCTCTTGGCGTTCTGGCTTAGTGCAAGCGTTTATGTCTCACTGTAACACTACGTCCTTGAGAACAAAGATGCTATCTTTGCCTGTGCCAGAATGCTAAGGTCACACAGAACAGGCCATTAAAAACCAGCCATCCCTAAATCAAAGTCTTCCAGATTGTATGATAACTCTTCCCTGGACACAGGCCCTGATTAAAACAAAGCAGCACCATTAAAAATCAATTTCATAATTGTATATTAATGTTTAATGATTTTGGACCGTCATGCAGCACTATAAAGTTAATGTACCATCAAATTTGCCATAAGCAATGAAAGCGAAGGCAACAATAAACTGTGTGCGTTAATTTTGGATGAATTTGTATTTGCTCCTGAATAGAATGTTAAATTCTATAGTCTGTTTAATGGAAAGCTACCATTTTACCTCTGGGCTCTTTATATCTCGTTTAAACTAAAATGTGTGAATGGGTCTAACTTTTTAGTTTAATTGCTGAAATAATTAGCTACTTTTAATTATCTCAAGTCTCACTCATTCGCTCTGTGTCCTCTGGCTGTTTAATGGCTGTTAGTTTGTATTTGGCTATACCATGACTTTCAATGGAGAATAGACCGTACATATACTGCGTTTAAAGTCCAAATGTGGGAAAGATGCCTTCAAGATTGCTATACTTACTTGAAAGGATATCCAATGGCTTGAAAATTCTGTCTTCATTTATTCACCCTCATGTTGTTTTAAATCGGTATGACTTTCATATTACATAAGAATGTCATATTATTGTGAAATATCTAATATTTTTAACCATATACAGTGAAAGTCAATGGGCAGCAAGATGTAACTCGCAATCACAAAAAGACAACTTGAGCGAAATATTTACATTTTATTTCTTAGTCTGTGTATAGTTTAAAAGTCATAAGTCATACTTGTTGCCCTCTCTGTTTCAGATTAATTGTGCTTTATTTGTACAGCAATGCAGCCTCCTAAGTTTGCCAAAGCAGCTGCAAGTGTGAATTTGGACGATGAAAACAAATACCGGTGAAAATAAAACAAAAATTAACCCAAAAGGAACAGTGAATGTTATGAGAGCTGACTCTCACATGCTATGATGCTTTATTTTAGCAACCAGTAGGTTTGGAAAGAAACCAAACTGCCTATTAGGCTGAGAGCTTCTTGTTTTTTCTTAGATGATCCTCCACGGTCTTGTCAGAAGAAGGCTGTAGTCTCTTCCTGGCATTTCTTTTAGACTTTAATCAAAGTCATTATAGGTCTATCAAAAAAAAAAGTATTTAGCTTTGAATTTCTCTTGGCATATTTTCAAAAATACCCTAAATGCTGTCAAAGATAAATTGCTGTGCTTCAAGATCTCATTAAGATCACAATTAGATACATTCCTTAAGTAAATTGATAATTTTCCTGTAAGTAAAAAGGTTTACTTTATTTTTCATCCATTTCCGAGTAGCTCACCTCAAAATATTCTCAAAATGTAGCACTACAGGAAATCTTTTTATGATGGCTTTCATTTGGGATGTCAATGGTTTAATATGGCCTAATGGTGGAAGTATGTCTACAGATGAATCTATGAATCTAATACTGTCAACCGGATATGTTGTTTTTAAAGTTAATGACTGAAAAAGAGATATAGCAAATTTGTACATGTACACTATAAAATGTTTGTTTAAAATTACATTTAAAATAATAAATGTCTACATGCTATTCAGATTCAAATTCTGGTTGGCAGACTGGAGACATTATAGTACTGTGTTTAGTGATAAAACTACCAGAGCCTAATGAGACATCGAGAGGGTGGTGAAATATCGTTCCACTAGTAAATAGGATTGACCAAGAGTCTATAACTCTCCCATTATGCCTTTTCTCTGCCACAGTGTTGTTTTGCGTGGAGTTTGGATCATTATTTGTTCCTTTTCGCCACTGCAAGCTCTCTTTCACACCCACAGACAGAAATAGATGTCTTTTGAACCTGATGTCTTGACGGTTCTGAGGTCTCATCTGTTAGTTTCTACCTGTGCATGTTCATGCATTGGCAAACATCATCTGGCCTCTAAAATACGCCCTCACAAAACAAGTCGTCAAGTCCCCGAAGCAATATGTTTTCCACCAGAGAGGTGGCAGACACTTGTCTTTATTATAACTCTGTCCTTCATGCCACAGCAGTAAAATAAGACCCTTTCTCAGTGTTTATCGAGTACATCTGACCTTTTAATGAAAAGTGCATTTACTAAAGATAAATCATGTTGGTTGTTGGAGTATTTTAATAAGGTTTTTTAAAAAAATGGCTATTGTGTTGAAAATTATTATCAAAATTACACCTGTGCAGTGGACCAGGGGTGGTTTATGATGGTGATTATACTGTAGGTTTTCAAAAAAAAAAAAATAATAAAAATGGTTGAATGAGTTTCAGAAATGTAGTGTTTTTTTATTTTATTTTTCTTCCATGAGAGTAGCTTATTCCTCCCTAAATCACACACAGGCTTCACATCTATGTTCATTGATGCTATTGGCAGGTGTCTATGCCAGAGGATGCTCTGTGTTTCACAGTAAAAGTATTCTGATAACATGCAATAAAAACAAAATGCTTTTGAAAACAGATACATGATATTTAAGAGCCACCTATATTAAATACTGCCTGATATGCAATGATGCATAATATATGAAACAAAACAAGAGAGATGGGAGAACTTTTGCATCTCAGCAGAATGGTTTTGTTGGAAGTAAAACCTTCAGACAGCTGCTGATAATGCGGATCAGCCTGTTACAAACAATTCAAAATTGCTAAACTTACTCTTTGTCTTTCTCAACAATTTCAGTGACTGACAGTTTTGTCACCCAGGCAGTTCACTGATGACAACAGTAAGAGCTTGTCATTTTTGCAATTTGCAGCTCCTATTGCTGTCATTTGTTTCTGCCTTGACATACACAACAGCAGAAATATAACCAATTGCCGACACTCTTATTTCAGTTATTGTTTTCAATTTCAGTGCCTTTTTATTGTTGTCATCATCATCACAAAAGGTTTATTTCATTTCAAGTCCTGAAAAGACATTGTGCTGCTGTGGCTTGTTTGAGTTTAGATGGTGATATGCCTTACTTTGGGATTTTGTTTGGAATATTTTTGGACTGTTAGTTAAAAATGTGGATCAATAGTTTACCATGTTTCTATAAAATCATTGTTAAATAAAAGAGATGATTCCTGAGGCTCATTTCAAGCTACAGATGTGAAAACATTAAAAGATAGTTCATCTTTTCTGTATAAAACAGTAAAAAGTCTCCATAACATAAAATTATAAGACTTTGCAGGTTTTATATAATGTCATAAATCTGGCTAGCACTTTTATTGTACTATCTTCACCATTATAGAAACTTTTAATCAGCAGATCTGAGTGCAACATAATCTATGCATGTACAATATGTTTCTCTTCACTGTTGTCTCTGTCTTTCCTTTGAAGCTTATAGTGGATTTTGTTTGGTCTTTATCAGTGTCATTTAAAAACACAATGCAATCTATTGCACAGCATGCGTTTTGTCTTGCAAGGAGGGCAGTGCTCTGTCTTTTTAAAGTCAGGCCTTCATTTGCCACCAGCTGGAACAGAAGAAATGCTACAAAGGCACTGCTCATTTGACTATCTTCTTTCCCTGCAAAGCGAATGCGAGACTAATGTTGTTGAACCAGACAATGCAAAGATGAAATATCCACAGCCTCTGAACTTCTGAGGCAGAGAGAGTTCACTTTAAATCTCCTTTCAATGAAAATCATTTACAAAATGACTCAGTCCGACCTTCATTCAAAGTCCTTGCCTTGTACCAAGGTTCTTCACTAGAAGAAAGCTGAAAAGGGCTTGGTCTTGAAGTCAGATTGTTTGAGCTTACCACAGCTACACTTTTTAACAACAACAACAACAATATTAATAATAATAATAATAAACATTTTAACATAATCATTCAAATACTTATTAAAACCAACACAGGCAAACTGGAAAAACATGCCTCTACTAACATTTTTAGTGCACTGCAGTTTCCAGGTGCAATGAACATTAGTTGCAGTAAAACGCCAACAACTTTTGTTCCTTTTCACACAAATTATGAATAGATGGGCAAATTGTAGATTATTTTTGTGCAATTCCTTGCACAATACTATGTAAGACCTCAAAACTCTCACAATAGTGCATGAAATTAAAAGTTGACATTTGCATCACATCACCAGCTCCATATGTATAAAGTAAACTTGCTTGGTTGCTCACCTGGTATTGCATTGCACTCACAGTGTGAAGCACTCTGGTACAAGCCTCGTGAAAGATTGTTGGTTTTAATGTTGCTGTTGATGATCACAACACTTGATAAAAGAGTTCAAACACTTGTAAGCAAGCTAAAATGGTATGTTTGCTTGAGCAAATTTGTTTTTATTTCATGTTTGCTTTAGTTAACACTAGGTTTAGGATAGGGCTTAGTGCAAGTGGTACATTATTTTTTTATTTTTTTATAATGCAATAAAACAATAACCTTTTAGCGCCACTCATCAGATATTTCCATTCCAAACTATCGCAATACATACAACAACCAATGTAATAAAACCAGATTCATATACTTAATGTGTAATTTTGTGTAATATTAAATATGCTTTTAGCGGCACTCACTGGACATTTCACTTTAAAAGTGTGGCAAATAGTGCAAGATGCAACATAATATCATTTTGTAGAAATGTTGTTACAAGCACTGTGTTGTAAATATGTTTTAACAACTGCTGTGAATCTCTATTTTACCCATTTCAGTCTAAAGTGGCCATTTATTGTACGTTGCTAATGCTTAATAAAACAAATGCTTAATAATCTTTGTGAAAGATGACAAACAAATTACATTTTATTGAATTCCATTTAGATCAGTTCCAGCCTCAGTGGCCCACTCAATAAGTTCTGAATACTTTAATTAATTCAATTTATTAAATAGCTCTCCAGGTCTCTGTAATTTGGTTCCTGACATAAGACTACTTCAAGTTTTGTTGCATTGCTAATTGATTTTCAAGATTCGTAAGCTTTGAGTGGATTTGCATTACCCTGGATTAGCTATGTGATACGCCTCTCTTTCCCGAATCATTTTGTGTGATTTTTGCACGGGTGGCATGACAAAGGGTTGTTAAAAGTTAATTACATTTTATAGAGGCCAAAAATTGTCTTCCATATGAAGCTGAATTAGAAGACTAATGCTTTAAATGACTCTTTCTTTTTCAGTCTCACAGCAAGTCAGGCTGGAATTAACCATTCAGTTTTAGCCTATGATAAATGAGCTGTGTTCTATAATTCTCAACTTTTATTAAATAGATTAATCATTACTTCATTAAAGATGTATCCATTGGTTTGAGCAGCAGATTGAATAAGTAGCCTTCATGCCATCTCTTCCTCATATCAGTTCATCTCTTTCTGTCCAAGTCTGTGAGATATTGGGTTAATAAAAGTTCCAGGCTCTTTTGTGTCTTTAAGAACAATCTGAAGAAAATAGAGTCAATGGTCTGATCATATGCATCAGCAGTTCGTTAATTTAATTTCAGCTAGAGTTGGTCAGACTCCCTCAAGGGAAATAGTTGACATGAGAAAATTAGATCCAGATTCAGCTGTGCTGCTCCCCAACAGTCTATATTTAACCTTAAGATCTTAAAGAAAAACTAGAGAACCTGTGAGCAATCATAAAAAGCTATGTGACAATTTACAAGATCCTTACAGTATGCACTGCTTATACACAGTGAGGAAATATATGTAACAGTTTACTGTGTTACTAAATTTAGAGTTCCACACTTTCACATATAAAAAAATGCATTCAAGAGTATTGAAATAAAATACATTAGACATGAGCACAACGCTCAAACGCTTCGTTCTAGTGGATGATTACATACAAAATCAATGGCGAATCACACGTTTTAAAAACAACCATTGATATCTGTCTCAATCCCTCTGATAACATATCTTGTATCTTATCAGAGGCAGAATCAAAACAATGTTCTTCCGCAAAATACATGCCGTTTAATTCCTTAACCGCTAGAGGGCCAAAAGGTACACACAGCTGTAAGTTAATTCTGTACTAACAAGCAATTATATTTATATAGCCATATACAGCAGGTAAAATAAGTATTGAACGTGCCACCATTTTTCCCAGTTAATATATTTGTAAAGGTGCTATAGGCATGCATTTTTCACCAGATGTTGGAAACAAGTAATCCATACATACAAATATTAGCTGAGCTCCCACACATTTATTAGATAATTGTGGGCCATTATTCGAAGCATAAACTATAAGATATATCCACCCAGTCATGGACATACGTATATATTACTGTTAAAAAAGGCTTTTAATTACTAAATTAAGATGCAAATTATATTTTCTGAAAGGTATTATGTCCCTTTCCTAAACAGGGTTATAAATACATAAAATATATTATGTAAACCATGTATTTTTAAAGAAACAATTCGCACGTGTATTTTTTCTTATTTGGAGAAAACTGATATTTGGATGCAATTTTTTGTTTGCATGGTATCGGCCCCACACCTAGCTGTTGAACACACTGGATTATATAGATATGAATATAATTATTTATAGTAAAATATCAAAATGACAGGGTGAACCAGCACATGATGGGGTGGACACATAAAGCAGAACACACAAAGCATGACAAAATATAAATAGCTACAAATGAATGTAGCTATGTCGACCCTATCAAGTCTAAGTGGCCGACAGGGTGGACATTTTGAGCTTTAATTAACATATTAGCTTAGAACAAACTGTGACTAGCTGAATAGTTAGTCTGGTTGTTGAAGATAATTTGGTATATTTAAACTTAAATACTTTGAAAATACTGTATTCTAATCACTTCTGGCATATTTTATGCCGACACTGTGGACATGTTAAGCTTTGGCAAAGCAAGTAAGCAAACTCATGCCAAGAAAATTTGTCAATTGAAAAGTCACCAACTTGCTCACCTCAGCGGTTGAAATTCCCGCCACTGAAGAGACAAAAAAAATCTGTTGTCCTGACGTCACTAAAGGGGATGGCCTTTTCTTAAAGGGGCGGATTCCCCAATACAACAGGGTGGACAACCATTCAAGGGACATGGACAAACTCTTCTTTTTTTATTAAATAAAAATATTTTTTTTTTTACCAAATGATCAATACACTCAAATTGAGCAATCTCTTATCTAACAAAATATTAATAGGAGAACAAATTCTTTACATTTTATGACAATATTCTATATCATTCAAATTTAATGAGCAGTGCATGGGACATAGCATAATAACACACATCCTCTTACACAAAACAAAACAAAAAAAAGTATCTAAAGAGCCAAATAATGCTTTTGTTATGAATATAAAAACTTAGCCTAATATAACACACCTTTTCATAGTCATTTTTATGTTATCATGGCAAATGAGTTATTTATGTACAGGACACCAAAAGGCACCCTACAGTGATATTGACCCAACTAGTAATTAATTACTTTTATAGAGTAACTTACCAAACAATGTCTAGCGCATACTAAAAGGTAACACAGTTGAATGCGAAAACGAGTTCTGTGTGAACTTACCCTAAGAATGAATGCAACAAATACAGTATGTCAGTTATTTCTGGTGATGCCATGATAGTGTACATACACACAGGAGCAAGTGCACTATGGTGGCAATCAGTAGGTCAAGTATTTAAAACACTAAAATGATATGGTCAGCGATGCAAAACAGAAAGCAAAAATGTAGACGCTCTGTGAAAAAAAAAAAAAAAAAAAAAAGTTTTGTCACATGTATTTTAGATACATTTTGTGTATTATTAAATAAACAACTGCATAGCAGTTTAATCAGGTGCTAAATGTGCTAAACTAGTGCTGCACTGTAAATGTTTAAAGTCATTGGTCATTCTTTTAAGTGTAATTTAGGTTCTATTCTATTAATTCCTAATGAATTCCCCGGTTTGGATTTTTTTTTTTTTTTTTTTTAAATGGAAGAAAATGGCAGAAAATGTAACCCGTTCCAAATGTCACATGACCCTTTCCACATTTTATTTTTCCCATTCTGTCTGTAATTCCATGTCGTTCTCACTTGCTATCTCCCTTTTATTCCTTGTGGAGACTAAGATTATAAGAAGCACACAGATGGAAGTCCTCAGTGGGCTCAGCTTCTTTTCATCTGAGAACTTTATCAAGAAGAACAGTCTGTGTTAAACTCACTCACACTCTGTCTCCTTTTCTCACACACTCTTTCTCTGTCTCATACAAACACTTCACATATCTCGTTCAGCAGCTGGAAGCAATGATTTGATTCAGTGCTTTTGAGAGATTGGGCCCCCATCGTTCATTCGGCCACAGCCCATCACTAAACTCTTTCACACTGTTCATCTGGGACCCCACACTTAGTGTGTTAGATTGTCTGTCTTCAAGACTTGGACCTTTTGAAATCTTCTCCCATTCAAAGTTGACAGCCATGACATATGTGCTGCCTTTTTAAACAGACAAATAACCTGGACTAAACACAACAATTATGTTAACCCTCTGGGGTATAAGAGGGTTTTGGGGGCCTGGAGAAGTGTTGACATGCCCTGACTTTTGTGCTTTTTTCAGCTGCTTATAAACATAAACATAGCTGAAGTCTGAAAACACTGTATTCAGTACAAACTGAGCAACAATAATATGTAAATAGCATGTATGTCCATTATTGTGTTTTTGAGAAAACAACGTTTATGCATGGTTAGTGAAAAATTAAAATTTTGAAGTCACTGAAATAAGGTTATAAAACACATACAGAACATTTGTTCACAAGACTGTCAAACCTGGAGCATGTAGCCTAGAATTTTTGCTTCAAAATGATGTGAAAATCATCTTGTTTACTCACTTAAATTTTCTATAAATTTTCGAAAGCGCATATGCGAGTAGGCTTGATTGACCATGAATATTAGTGTGATTCACACCTGAGAAGACAAAGACCCACATAATGAGTTGCATAATGAGCCTTTCAGTCAGGTGTGTGACTGAGAGGGAAGAGTTTCAATAAAGAATGTGTGGACAAAATAAATATATATATTTTTATGTTTGTAGTTTATTTAGAATATATTTAATTATCCCACAAAATAACTTGAGATTCACTTGCGAGTGCAGTTTATTAGAAACTTTCAAAGCTGAATATTCTGATTTGCTACTCAAAAAAACATTTATTATTATTGTTATTATTATTATTATTATTATTATTAATGTTGAAAAGAGCTGAGTTTTTTTTCTCTTTCTTTTTTTTTTGATGAATTGAAAGAACAGCATAATTTGTAAAATGATTATTGTATTTATCATCGAGTGTGTGCTAAATAAAAGTTTTCATTTCTATATACTGACTCCGAGCTTTTGAATGGTATAGTGTATATTGTTACACTTGGAGTAAGACTGGAATAATGATGCTGAAAATTTAGATTTGATAACAGGAATAAATTAAATTTTAAAATATATTCAAATAGAAAGCAGTTATTTTAAATATTAAAAATATTTCACAATATTTCTGCTTTAGCAAGTGCAACTTTGTATGTAGGCCTAAACAATATATATAGTTATAACCATATATGGCTATAATTATGAACAGAGAATAGCCTATCACAGTAAAGTTTGTCTAATCATTTTAACTGACATTAAGCTAGCAACATTATAACTCATATTACTTTTATATCGTATTGCTGTCTATGTTATAGAACATTATGTCTTATTCCTCTCAGCGCAAAGCAAACAGTAAAATTTAAAAACGTGAAGAACAGTCTCGCTGCTTTGTTTGCTGTCATGTGGGCATTTACACTCCTGCTGCTTCACATGGATGATTGTACTATCAATAGGGCGCTCAGCACGTGGGCGTAGTCATATTAGATATAATGAGGGAGACTTGAAAGATGGGACATTGCGTTGTTTTCATATGGATTACTTTATCACAGAATTTTTTTTTTTTCGATAAGACATGTCAAGCTTTCTATATATCTCTCTCATGTCTCTTTGAGTATTCACTGAGTTACAGTTCATTTTGACTCGTTTCTAAATGAAGATCATGCAGAACCAAGGCGGCAGACAGCGCACCCTGTTTTTTTTTTTTTTTTTTTTTTTTTTTTTTTTTTTAAATGCACAAAGTTTTGTTGTTATTATGTGTGGATACAAATAAAAGTAGACCCTTTACAGATTTGATTGATGTATTGCTTTTATCTGTACGATCAAAACTGAACGTGTAATTTAATTTATTTTCGGAGTTATAAGGAGAAGATGCCACAAAACGCGTCGACAACAAGGTTAAGGAAGCGAATGCATGTGTAGCCAAGCCACTAGGAGGTGCTGTTGTACCTATGATGGTATGCAGGATTTCCCTTAAAAACACACTTCCGATTAATAGATGAGTTGCGTTTCAATTGTTTGGCATGCAGGTGGTTGTCTGTCGCTGGGAGAACAATCTCTGGTAGGTTTTTTTATTTTTTTTATGAATGTTATCCATTTTGAAGAGACTGTCAACATTTTTCTCATTTGTAGATCTGTGAGGTATTTAAATTAGTGCTGGCTTAGGCGTCGCTGGTCAAAAGCCAGTGACTTATGATCATGTAAACGGTATGGGATGAGGTCAGTGGTGTGTTATCATGCAATTAATCTTTTAGTTGTCTTAAATTCTCATGTTGGTTATCTTGGGCTGGAGGAGGGGCAGACGCTGAAAGAGCCACATACTGCACGTAATTGTTCACGATCTATGGAAGTATATGGTGGTGATGATTGTAGCCCTTTAATTGTGTGTGTGATCTGCTAATGTCTCAAAGGTATTTATTTTACATTTTATTGTGAGGCTAGTATATCAAGCATTTTAATACTGTTGATTAATAAATGTATAGACCGTGGTTTCTATTTGAAAATGTAATGGTTGTTTTTCTTTTTATATTGGTGTAATTAAAATAGTTGTCCTGATTGAGAATGTGGGACTGTATAACATGGGTTAACAAATTGTTTTGTTTAATGTTTTCTCTTTAGAGTTGTTTCGGTCCAGCTCAATTGATCATTGTTTTCCCTGCCTTGAAATTGTATTTTTGTTTTTCACTTTGGTTGTTGGCCCATGACTATTGTTTATTGTTTGGTCTGTTTATTTTACATGCCAACTAGGCCATTACTGGCAGCTTTACTCAGTGTTACTATATAGGGAGGAAGTATATTCACCGTCACTCACGGATGTGCTGTGGTTTTGGTATTTCATGCTTGAGGTGCTATGTATAAAAAATGAAGTTTTTTTTTTTTTTTGGGGGGGGGGGGGTTCATTGTATTAATCTATTTTTTTGGTGTTAATTGTATTTTTATTTTCTTTGAGGGTGATTTATATTATCCTCTGCAGTTATGTGGGTCCATCTTGCATTTAGCCATCTTGGAAGTAAAACTACCTGATTACTTGGTTAATAAAATTTAAACCGTGTTTATAGTAATTCTGCTTTAAGGATATTAATTTATTTGAGTAGCCGTGTGGGAAAACCCTTTACCTGGCCTGGGATCTCCTACCCAAATAAAATCGGAGTGGCGTAGTCAAGAACACTGACCAAGAGTAACTACTCTCTGTTTCACCACACATAGTAGATAAGAACTTAAAATGGGTTGTTTCTCAGTGAGAATCACAGTTTTTATAAGCATCAAGAGAGTAAAGCATCTGAAATATTGCTAAACTATCTGTAAATGTGGTCAAGTTACTCTGTTCTGGACAGTTTTCAATTTTTATTAACATTACAATATGACTTTTGCCTCAATATACTCCTAATTACTGCTTATTAATACTTAGCAAAGTAGTTGAGAACTGGGTAGGATTAAGGATTTAGAATAAGGTCTTGCAAAATAAATTAAGTAATAATAAACAGCCGAAACATCAGTAATATTCATGCTAATAACCAACCAGTTAATAGTAAGAATTGGACACTAAAGTGTAACTAATATTTTTTATTAACTCTAATTATTTATTTAAAGTGAGAAGGGTACATAAAAAGCATGCATTTTAAGGTTAGACTTACATTTTTTATGTGAAATCCACTGTTGTATTGTATATAAATGTTCTACAGTCTATATACAGTATTAAGTGCAATTACATATAAGAAGTAACCTTAATTAAATTACAGAAGAAAAAAATAAGAGTAATCCCTTCCTTTACTTTTTCAATGGAAAAGTAATTAAATTACAGTTAACTAATTACTTAGTAACTAATTACACCCAACACTGGCGATAGACTGACATATTTGACCCTTACGCTTGTGTCTTTTGCATGACACGGCATTCTAAAAACGTGGTGCTAAAAGTAGTTTAACTTTAAGAAATGTGTCTCAATACTTGGGGTTTTTTTTCACTCCACTGCACTGTGTTTCATATTTTTGAATCCAAAAGCTTGAGGACCTTCTAAGAACACACCGCTCAAGTTTTGCTCAAAAGAAAAAGAGAGTAAAAACTAAAATTCCACTGTCTTTCATCTTAGATTTTTTTAACTGTATTCCACTGTAGTGCTTTTCCATTTATTTTTTTTAATGTAAACTTACACAAGATGCAATAGCTGTGACTGTTGCGCTTATATGTTTTGCATTGTCCTGCACATGACACAATGTTCTAAAAACGAGGCACTCAAGTTAAAGTTTTAACTTCTAACAGGTATTGAGACCTATTTTTTTGTTCGTTTTGTTTTGTCATTCCACTGCCCTGCATCTCACATTTTTAAATGCAAAACGTTTCCGTGTGAATGGCCCCTTATTCTGATTTCCCAGCACCACACTGAAAAAAGAAACCATAAACGTGCCAGCTGTTTGGCACGATGATGGAAAAGTGGCTTATGCTAATGAGTATAAAATGTTTTAAATCTGCAGTATCTATTAACACCCACAGATTCACTACTACAACCAATAATTATTTAGGTCACCATGAAACAGATTATAATGTTCTTTTGTCCTGGAAAGTATGTTCTGCATCAATTAAATGCATTATCATTAGTGTCATCAGTGTGTCTTGATCTCTATTTCTCTCTTCCTCCACCGTACGATCTAGTACCTCCTCTTCATTGGCCAGACCTTTTCTTCTTGGTCTCAGAGGGAGAGAACTGAAGAGGAGGAGGAGGGTTTTTGAGTGTGCGTATGCAGCAGAATGTGACAAACTGAAGTGCTGACTGCTTATACCTGAGCGCCAACTCAGGGAGGACGATATGCACTGCTGTTCAGCAAAAACATCAAAGTTTATTTATCCCCTCCCTCGCCCTTGATATGGAATCACACAAATGTACTATTGTGTTTTCTTCCTTGCTGTGAGCTCAACAGTCCATCTCTGATTTTATCGCAATTCAGTTTTACAGAGTATATGCACCATTGCAGCTGAGTCATAAGATTAACGCCTGTGTCTCAGACTGTAAGTTCATTTTACTGTTTTGCAAAATATAAAGGTTATTTGAGGTTCATTTTTCTCCTGCATGTGCTCTGGCAGCAAAGTGTACATCTCAAGAAAAAATACTGAGATGTCTTCTAAGCAGCACGTCACATTTCACATTTGCTAATTTATTTTTTATATATATTTTATATTTTCAATGCCAAATTAAAATTTAAAAATTATGATTTTAATCCATCTGGTTTCTTGTTCATCATGTAGTCTGTGAGAGAATTTTCAGTGAAAGCTATGTAAATCACTACTGATTCAAAATAGGATTTATTATCATATAGGTCCATATACAGTATATTTGGACACAGGCACATTTTTAATTATTTTATCTGTTGACCAAAACATAATCAAGTTACAGTTATATAATTTGGGCTTAAAGTGCACACTCTGAGCTTTAATTTGAGGGTATTTTCATCACAATTGGAGGAAAGGTTAAGGAGTTACAGCTCTTTAATATGTACATCCCTTCTTTCTCAAGGGACCATAAGTAATTGGACAATTGACTCAAAAGCCATTTCATGGACAGACGTGGGCTATTCCTTCGTTATGTCTACATCAATTAAACAGGTAAAAGGTCTGGAGTGGATTCTAAGTGTTCCATTTGCATTTGGAAGCTGTTGCTGTGAACCCACACCACACGGTCAAAGGAGTTCTCCATACAAGTAAAACAGACAATTGTTAGGCTTCAAAAAAAGTAAAATAAATAAATAAATCCATTAGAGAGACAGCAAGAACTTTAGAAGTGGCCAAATCAACAGTTTGGTACATTCTGAGAAAAACTGAATGCACTGGTGAGCTCAACAACATAAAAAGGCATGGACATCCACAGAGGACAACAGTGGTGGATAATCATAAGATCCCCTCCATAGTAAAGAGAAACCCTTTCACAACATCCAGCCAAGTGAAGAACACTCTCCAGGAGGTGTCTATAATCAAGAGAAGACTTCATGAGAACACATACATAGGGTTCACCACAAGGTGCAAACAAAAGACTTTGCCAAAAAAAAAAAAAAAAAAAAAAAAAAAAAAAAAACAGAACACTTCTGGAACAGTATTCTTTGGACAGCTGTAATTAAAATCAACCTGTACCAGAATGACGGGAAGAAAAAAAGTATGCAGAATACTTGGGACAGTTCATGATCCAAAACATACAACATCATCTGTGAAACATGGTGGAGCAGTGTGATGGCATGAGCTTGCATGGCTTCCAGTGGCACTGGGTTACTGGTGTTTATTGATGACGTGAAAAAATCTTAAGAAGGTAAATAGAGATATACTGTCTGCCCAGTTTCAGTCAAATGGAGCAAAGTTGATTGGGCAGTGCTTCATAGTACAAATGGACGATGACCCAATACATACAGCAAAAGCAGCCCAGGAGTTTTTGAAGATAAAAAAGTGTATTATTCTGCAATGGCCAAGTCAATCTTCTGATCTCAACCCGATTGAGAATGCATTTCACTTGCTGAAGACAAAACTAAAGACAGAAAGACCCACAAACAAACAACTATAGTTAGCTGCAGTTAAGGCCTGGCAAAGCATCACAAAGGATGAAACTATTGATTTCAATGAGTTCCAGACTTAAGCAAGTCATTGCCTGCAAAGGATTCTCATCAAAATATTACAAATGAACATTTTATTTATGACTATATTTATTTGTCCAATTACGTTTGAGTGCCTGAAAATGGGGTGTGGTGGGGCTGTGTATAAAAATGCTTGTTATACCTAAGCATTTATGTTATATTTTTGTTCAACCCCTTAAATTAAAGCTTAAAGTCTGCACTTCAATTTCATCTTGATTGTTTCATTTTAATTCTATTCTAGTGGTATACAGAGCCAAAATTAAGAAAATTGTGGACCTAACTGTAAATATATAGTATGATTGTAGTTATTCATTTTAATACTTCACTAGGCTCTTGCTTCCTCTCATGGACCTCCACTGTAAAGTACATTTCTCAATATTTATCTTTATCTTATATTATACAAATCCATCCAATAATACATTGCTTGTAATGATATAAGCTTCTCTAGACCTACTTTTCCGCCCATAACATAAGAGCTTTTAAAATTACATGGGGAAATTATGGGCTAAATGGACTCTTAAGAGGGTTCTCTAAGTGCTAAGGTGGACTAGGGTCTTGTCCTGTCACCTTCAGTGTTTAGCACTTGCTGATGGGCTCTGTTTTTGGGTACACCACTTTACTCAAATTATTATTCTGTAAGTGAGCTCTAACAATTTTAGTGAGAAGCTTTTTTGCCTCCTTAAAAATTCAAGGATTGCGTGACATTTTCACATTGCAGTTCAGTTTTTGTTTGGCAGTGTTTTCAAAAGATTGTATAGCACCAGAAACCCTATTAGAAGAGTAGAAATGATTCTCAGCTTTTCCAGGATATCACTTTAGGATTATTCTAAATCAGATGTGCTTTCTTTTAAATCCACTGTCAATCCCAAACTTTTATCACACAAAAAAAAAAAAAAAAAAAAAAAAAAACTTTGAATGGAAATCTACCCAGAAACAGACAGAATAACACTTGTAGAGTTGTAGAAGGAAATAAAAACAATAAGTCTGATGTGTCATCTAATATGGATGCTATAAAAATAAAATATATAAAAGAAAAAGAAAAAAACATCAAGCCTGATTCACACACCCCAATCCACAATATTGTAGTGTGCAAAGCTGCATCAATTTCACTACAGAAATAATAAATGAATGTTAGGTATTTTGTAATGCACTCTATTCATCTTTTTGAATGTTGCTAATGGCACGAAACACACTGCATGAACTCTGCAAATTCAAAAGGAAGCTCAATTTAATATCAATCAATCAATCAAGAGCTACTGTTCAGTGACTTTTGTAAGAGCAGAAAGAAGTGGTTGATGGAGGAGCAAACAGCATATTAAGGGAGAGAGAGACCAGCATACCTCTCTTCACATGGTTAAAACTGCCTTAGGAAATGTGTTTGTGTGTCTCTGTGTGTGGGTGTAAAGTTTCTGATTTGCACTGAATGTCTCATCAGTTCCTGAGTTACAGCTGCTGTTATAAGCTATTAATCACACTATGCATGCCTAATGACGTAGAAATAACTCAAATCAAAGAAATGACCACTGTGGAGCTACTAACAAAATAACACCTCATTTACTTGTATTTATTCATGCAATTTCATCCCACAATCTGATGGCGAGTCACAGGGGAGGCAGATGAAATTGGAGATCTTTCATCAACCAAAACAAATGTGCAGATTGGGGGGGGGGGGGTGCAAAGGAAAAGGTCTTTAAAAATAGTTTTAAAAGTTTAAATGCAATTTAACTGTTTTACATTTTCAAAAATATGATGTTCATGCCCAAGATTGAAAATTGGACATCTTTCATCAAACCAGAACAAATGCCAGTGCAGAACAAGGAAAAATAGAAAGCAAAAAGGGAATGTCTTAAAATCTTGTTTTAAAAGTTAAACACAATTTAAACATTTAACTACACATTTAAAAAATGAGCAGTGAGATTGAGTGCAAATATAAAATATGGGCAGTTGTGGCCTAATGGTCAAAGAGTCTGACTTGTAAGGTCATGGGTTTGATTCAGATGCTCCCCGTGTGTGTTCAGGCCAGGGTGTGTGTGTTCACTACTAACTGCACTTGGATGGCTTACCATAGTTAGCCACATCACACCAATTAAAGAGGATATTGGAAGCCCATTTTCCACAAGTTGGTACAATTCTTTAGGGCAGAGGTTTTTAAACTTTTTTGTCAGCCGAACCCCTTTGACAAAAAATATTTACTTAAAGTATCCCCTGATATTTTAAGTAAATATTTCAATAATTTAATGGCACATTTGCATGTTTAACTTTAAAAACATTTATTTTGATCAGTTTTAAAGTTTCAGTTTATATAGCTATCATTATTATTACACAAAAAAATAAACATTTATATTAATTTAATTTACAATGTATTACTTTTTTTCCACAATATCTTTTTTTAATACAGGGTTATCCAAAAAGAGAATTATTTTTATACATTTACATTTTACATTTATACGACAATTATATAAACCTGTAACATTTATTTGCAAAATCTTTTTAATTTAATAAAAAAATAATAATTATTTCGCTAATGGTATACACTCGTATACTGTGTACCAACCATAGACTGTATAAAAACATGGACGTAGTGTCCGTGATGTCATCCGTAGATTCCTGAAGAGCGTTTTTGAAGCACAAAGTGGGCGGAGGCGGCTGTCGCCATCTTGGCAGTGCGTCACCACACGTCACTCCCGGATAATCGAAAACGGGAGGGAGCTGGTTGCTGAAGCGACGCCCACCTAGCTAGACTGCAGTGACAGCAGCGGCAATCCACCTGTCACTCAAGTGGCCACGCCCTTAATTATGTAGAACTTTAAGGCTTAATATAATTTAAACGTATGAGTTATAAAAAAAATTCACCCCCCTCACAGTTGTCATGAAGAGCAAAATTAGCTATATAGACCAAAATAATTTTTTGAACCAGGCTGTAAACATGTTTTTTTTCTGCTGTAAAGTTGGGCATTTTAACATGAGGAGTCTATGGGATTGACTCCCTTTTGCAGCCAGCCTCAAGCGTCCAGTCAATGAATTGCAGGTTTAGTAAATTCCTTGTTGGCTTCAAGAGAGAGAGTGGGAGGTTGCAGCTTGGTACCAACTCACAAACCCCTGCAATTCTCTGTTGAACCAACAGGGGTTCGCGAACCCCACTTTGGGAAACCCTGCTTTAGGGTCTTGATGAAATTTCTGTAACATACTTTGGTTAAAATTTCTTATGATTGTATAAAACAACACTCTTTTTACCTTGTCAAAAACAGCTCTGTTCACAGCGACCAGTTTCAGTGCATGTCTCTTTAAATGATAAAGAGCCTTGTTCACCCCACCCCACACACATGATATGCCTTGGATGTGGTCTTTATAGCTAGCTATCTACATAGAAACCGGCTGCAAATTGAAACACCTTGCTGGATGACACAGTTTCAGACTCAGACCACAACGAAAGCTGTGTGGCTAATTTTCATCATGACCACGGCCTCCAAGCATCATTTTATTAATATTTTTAATATTAATATTGTGGTAAACTGTAGTCCAGTGATGTTATCTAGTACAGGCATGGATACTCCAGCAATATTAACTTTTTCTCCATTGTTGTAATGTCATTTTACAAGTGAATTGTGACAGTTGGTGATGTGGTATTTTTCCCATCCCTCCTCCTCTGTGATTGGATGGCTGGGTAAAAAAAATTAAAAATACAATGATTAGCTCTGTAACTGCATTCGATTTACCCCGGAAGTCAGATGTCAGAGTTAGAAATGACGATACACCCAAGTGGGCCATGTTCCAGTAGAGAAGTCTGAAAAAAATGTAATGGAGTTCACTTATGTTAGCATTAGCAGTGTTAGTAAAAACAGAGCATTACACCACATTTTGTAACTATAGGCACTCACATACACCATAGCAATATGTTCACAAATAGAGGTTGGGCAGTAATAAGTGTATAAGCGCTTTCGCACCACGTAGTTCTGAACTTAGTTCTTGGAACTAGCCAACAGGGTCAGGGCCATTTTTCTGGTTGCAATCATACCGGCAGCGGGAACTCTGAAGCAGCCGACAGCTACATCTTGTCTGCAGAGGTTGTTTTTGTTGTGTGTGGTGGGTTTTGCAATTAAAATTTTCTTTTGTCAGCCCGGAACTGCTTCTGTGTACAAGCTAGATTCAAGTGATAATTACATTTTGAATATGGGTATTTTTCTTACAAAAATGCATCGATTCAATACAGGAGGTCTTTGTTCACCCCCCAGAGTCGTGTGAGACACTTTTTTTATGGATGGGCGCTTTTTATTTAAAATCTTTTGGACTGAAGCAATGCAACACCCGCTGACTGCAATAGAGCTTAAAAGATCAAAGACAATTTTTAATATAACTCAGACTGGATTTGTCTGAAATATGAAAGTCATATACACCTAAGATGCCTCAGGGGTGAGTAAAACGCAGCCTAATTTTCAATTTTGGGTGAACCTTTAACTGCAATGGAAACGCAAACCGAGCCGAGCCATACCATGCAGTGGAAACGCGCCATAATTTGACGAATTTCCCAGGGAGAGTGCGAGAGAGTGCGTCATTTCACCCCACCCATTCAGAGCACTGATATGCTTCATGTGGCTGAAAACTGTAAACAGGATTTATGTATTTTAATTAAGCATTTTCAGAAGTACCTTTATTTATGAGTGCAGAGGCAGTGCTGAGGGAATTGGTCCATCTCTCATTGTTCCTACAACACAAGGACACAATCCTCGCGCGCTTACATGTCGCGCATGACGACACATCACATTCAAATCTGAGCGCCACTGATTTGTACGGCTGATTTCTGCAGCCAAATATGTGGATTAGGTAATTTTAAAAATTCCCATATTTGGCAAGGAAGGATGGAAGCCAAGACTGAGGAAAGATGCTGAAAGAGAGAGAAGGAATGAGAGTGGAAATCCGGAAAATTCCGCACAGGCGCCACGGTGCACAGTATATGCGTTCTAGCCTATCTGTAATGAGGTGAAACTGAGGCTAACGCGTCACATTTAATTAAGGCCTGTCAGAGTAACTTTCGCTGCAAGTTTAGTCTCTTCCGTGGCATTAATGGAAAATGCCATATTAGATAACTATATAACTTAGTGACTACTGAGATTTGGTGATAGGTGTATTGGGGAAGACATCGTCATTGTCCTTTACAATAAAATATTCATAAAATTGCTGTCCCGTCACTTTTACGGCTGTACTCTGACTGTGTATGGCATCAGTGGAAATATATCAGTACACCATATTAATAAAAAAAAGACCCTCGCTCTCTACCCAGAGAACTGCATTACGTGCTGTATGGATGACTGAGCTGCCTTTGTTGCTATGGCCAGAGGGACCCCTGCTGGAGAGAAATAAAAATAATTCTTTGAATCAATGTTTATGTTTTTGTTTAAGCGCATTGTAATTATTTTATCCATTTGGTCGCCACAATGTAGGATACACAAGAACACACACGCACACACACAGTGTTATACAATGCCATTGTAGGCCTACATAGTGGCCACTATGGAATGTCCCACAATGCCTTTTGAAAGCTCATAAACACAGACAGCTTAATGTTTACTTGTTGCAGTTTTTATTTCACTGCAGTCATAATAATTGATTGCTTTTATATGCACATTTTATATTTGCATTCCAGTGTTCCTTAACAAAGCGACTTAAACTTTGTACAAATCACTTTATCTGCAAATATCAGGACATGTAGCTGAGAGTACACAATGCTTACTAAGCTAGGCCTTACCAAGAAGAAGGACCTAATAACTGCTGTGCTGGAAACGGCTGTGTATATACTTAGATGAGTCCCAAATCCCACTGTACATCTGCATATAAACCTTAATGTGTCTCTTGAGGGGGGGAAATGAGTACAGGGTAATCAGTAATGCATATATGTGGGTTTGTTGTTGTTGTATGAGTGGGTAGTGTGAGGTCTTGAAGACTTCTTGTCTAATATTGTTAGGGTGTTAACTGTTCCCACAGGGTGGGAAGTACGAATGAATAAGTTTGATGATCGGTATAGTGGGAACTCAAAAACCCAAATTGTTGACTATCTGCATGAAGTCTGGACAACTTTCTTCTGACCAAGGGATGAAATATAAATAATCAATGGTATCTGCTGATTTCAGCAGGATCTTGCTGTTTTGTGTGTGTGATATGGACCACAAAGTCCCTTAGTACACATTCCTTGGGAGTATTTGTGATATAATGTTTTGAATCAACTTCTTTTAACTTTAAGCTTTCCGCTGACGCTTTTCACTGGCTCAGTTGGATGTTTAAGGCACTATTCCCTGTTAATCTGCTTAGGAACCATATGTTTTGGGAAGAGTGCTATACACATAGATTAAAATTGAAGTATTTGAATAATGAATAATAAATGAATGTTTCAATGGACAGTTATCTTCATTCCTGTACTCACATAATGTAAGCCACTGTAATACCAAGTTTAACCAAACGAGGGCAACACAAACACAATGTTGCACTCATGTCACTTCAGGTTCCTTTCTTGTCATATATGGCTCAGTTTATATTAAACATGCCTTCTCTTAACAGTCTCTTAACTAATGGGATGACAGTCACTAAAAGATCTGCAGATTATAGAGTTAACTGAATTCATGTGTTAAATGAGGAATATTTCATGATTATGAGTTGTTAACTAAAAACTCAAAAACACAGTCACATATGGGTTGGAAATGCCAGAGAATTAAAAAAAAACAAATTCAAGCCTGGAAAAATCTAATGGGAATTGGATAGCAAATGTAAAGAAAATATATGAAAATTTCCATTGAATGTATTACTATCAGCTGTAAAATTAAATTGCTAAAAACTTCCCTAATACCAACAAAAATATTTTATAAAATATAAAGTTATGTAAAAATTATATAACAATATATTATCATTATTACACATATACACATTATTAGTTACTATAAGGATCCGCAAATGTAAAAGTAAGTGCTTGTGAGCCCTGAATAAAGCATTACCTCTGCACTGTTCAGTCTGCAAATGAGGGTTGAATGGCTCTAACAGGATGTGCACATTTTAATGGAATCTGATGTTTCTCTTGTTGAACTAATGAACTGATTTGTCAGAGGCTAATAAAGCCAATGCGTTTCACTTTCTAGGCCCTGAGAGTTGCTTTCAGTCAGCTTGTTTGTTTATTTATCTTTTCTCATCCCACTGAATAGATCTGTTCTTGGAGCTCAGAAATGAAGCAGGCCTAGAGGCTTCTGAGCCAATCTAGTTTTTTCTGTCATTGTTATGGTCTCTCATAAAGGAGTTCTTGGATGCGGCTTGCCTGAGGGGGTTCAGAGAGAAAGCTAATGAAAAACTTGAGTGGAGCGGACTAAACATCACAGACTCTACAAAGAGAACATACACTACAGACTTACAAGGGAACAGCTTGTTTCTGAACTGGTAGGGAACAAGTCTTTTTTGATACATCAGAACAGAATAAATTATTCTTGCATACAAACAACTTTATTGTGATGGTTCTAGGTTTGTTAGTGAAAGAATATTAAGTTAAAAGTGCCTCAGGAGCAATTACAACATGTAGGCAATTTTCATCTTTTTGTCCAGAAGTCAGTTTTTGCATATGCTAGTCAACCTGTTTTTTGTGTGCTTTCTATGGTTGTGTGTGTGCTTTGAGCAGAAGGCTTGCACAGGCTAGGACAGCAGTACTCTCACAGGGCTCCTGAGCGGGCAGGAGTCACAGATGGGCAGCTGTCATGTACACTCAACCTCATCAGAGCCACGAATGCTTTCTGCCAGCAACCGTCCAGAGAAGCTGTACTGAAGGAACTTCATTTACTTTCCAGAACAAGTACTAGAGTAACATGTAGATTTTTGCTAATCAGAACTGATAGTATGTTTCTGCATATGTTTTTTTTTTTTTTAAAACAGTCAGTATTTGGGTCTGACAATCGTATTTTCTATCAGACATGACTGTTCACTTAAATACAGTATTTAAGTTGTGACTATATGAAACAATGTCAGTTCTCTTATTTGTTTTCATGCTAGCTGTAGCATTTACAGACTAAAGGTGGTGACATCAATAACACTGGCAAGTCATATTGCAGTTAATGTGAGTCCAAGCCATCAAATCAACAGCAACTTGGTCAGGACAGGACAGGACAGGACAGGAAAGGAAAGGATGTGACTTGTGGCCAAGTATGGTGTCCCATACTCAAAATTTGTGCTCCATATTTAACCAATGCAAGTGCATACACAAACACACACACACACTTGTAACAGCTTTAGGTTACAAGCCATAACTGCCTAATGGTTAGAGGTTCTAATACTACAGCACTGCATTGACAATGTATTTTTAGGCCAACTAAAAATTAGCATCGCCCTGGTTTCCAATAGGATTTTTCCACTAACATTTGGATTATTGCTGAAAATAAGCTTTGTGACCAATGAACGTTTTTGATTCTTACACATTTTGTTCATCATGATAATCTTCACAAATTAATTTTGAAGCTTTAATACAATTATTAGAAGTAAAAAGCTAAACATAGGCCATAAACAAAGTACACAAGGGTTACCTGAATTTAAAGTTACCACCAACCTTCCAAGCTTCCAACAACTCTTTTAATGTCTCTGACAACCTCTGTAGTCCCATTTAGCCATTTGTTAACATTAAATCAGGACTAATAAAAGCTTTTATAAAATCAGTATTTTATGTTTCATAAAAATAAAACAATAAAATATCTTAAGCTTGTTTTAATTAAAGACCTTATGGAACTGAACCAAAAACCTATTCAAAAAGCCCACAGGATGATGCAACAGGAAGTGCTAAAAAACTCATTTTGGCCTACAAAAATACATCATCCATGCAGCACTTTATACCTGAGGCAACACAGAGAACGACTACAATGAGTGCATTGTACTGTAATGTGACAGACAACCACTTATCCAGTACTAGAACTTCAGATTAATACTACATACTAAAATACATTTGCTTTGACTGAGAAATAGAGGATATGAAGTGTCAAATGTGGTTAAAAATCAAATTATAAGTTTCACAGAATATTTAATGCACAGAATTTCAATTGCTGAAATTAAGTTAACTTTAAGTTAAGTTAACTTGTAATAACATCTTGTAGTACCATATAATCTATAACTGATTTTATTCCAAAAATATAATTTAATTACACTATCAAATTCAGTTTCAGAAGTATTTTTATGGATTAGAATAGAAATAGATCCAGCTGAAACAAATCCTTGAAATAATTTTAGTTTAACTTTCTTTCTTTCTTTCCCACTGAAAATACAGTTGTGAGTCCTGAAATTCACAGGTGTGATTTCGGTAATAGAATGAGTTTGTCACTTATGTACATAACAGTGTACACGCTGCACACAGTTTTTATTTTTAAATTAACTTGTATTCATCATCATGACGAGGTCAGAGTCACAATTTTTATTAAATGACTTAACAAGAGCAAACTTCCAACTTAGTAATAAAGTCTGTCATATATATTGACCATAATCTATACATTCAACAAAGATTAAACTTTCAGAGATCTCATTCCGATGAAGAGCCTAAATAGTAAAGTTAAAGATAGTAAAGATAAAAATAGCTCATTTATTGCCAGTAAGGACAAAACATGCCTTGTGGTCTGCATGCAAATCAACATCTTCTCGGAGATATGAAAGCTGAGACCTACAACAGGTGTTGTTTTGATGAGTCATGTGGTAATAAATTGCATGTAAGGCCAAAACATTGGTTGTTTCACTGAGATTTAGTCACTCGTGGTTTAAGAGGGACTCATCGTCTTTAACGTGTTTTAATATGTGCCTTTTGCCTATTTAACTCCTAAAAAAGGGAAGAGGATGAGTGTCATATTTAGTGTCCACATGTAAATTCCACCTTCAGCAAAATACAGATTCTGCCCTTTTGTTATCAGAGTGATTTTGTTCAAATCCTTGCTACAACAAGTTATATAAGCTCAGTAAAGTGCTCCTGGTTATTGATGTTTCTTCAGGCAAACGGTTTGCCTCAAGAGGGGACAAGAATGATAAATGTGATTTTTCATTGATCAATCCCTCTTTTCAGCCATTTGAAAGAACACACAAATGCTAGTCTGCAGTGAATGGCTGTTTTCTCCTGGTTCACAACAGAAATGTTGCAGGGCCAAGTGGAAGCAATACACTTTTTATTCAATGTTTATTTTTTTTTTTGTTTGTTTGTTTGTTTATCAACAGTGCATTAACAACACTTTTACCACAATTTTCAGTAAATTCTCAATATTGTCATTGACATATGTAAGCTTACACGCCATGACAATTTTGAATAGATAAATCAAATTGATTAAGGTTATACTCTTTATTAAAATGCATTCTTACTAGTGATATTCACTATCAAGCATACTTTTACACTACGGATGTTATGGACATAAATGATACCGCAAATTTTGTGACTTGTTAAGCTGGTGTGCAATAGAGATTACTGTTCTTGCATCTGAAATACGTACATGGTGGACAATAAAATTGGGGAAATTACCACTTACAATTAAGGAATGAAAGTCACATCTAGGGCGACTTGAGGGCTGGGCTCTTTTTTGCTGGTAATCAACCGTTCACAAGATGATAAAACATTAGCATCATGATGCCATATTTTGTGGAGACAAGGACCACTTTCATTTTCTTCTTATTCATTGCATTTAGAAGATTATTAGGATATTGCTTCACATATGGTACAGTCTGACTGTAACAATCATACTCTATAAATACAACATAGGCTCACTGAGGAAGGACTTGCACGCACCATTCACGTCCTCTCACTCCACAAACCATCTGATGGAAGTGTATTGATCCAGCTCTCTCGCGAGTGGCTTTATTGAATCATCTGGAGAAGTTCTGTGATTGATCGACTGCAAAAGTCACCATTGCCAGTGATAACATCATGTGATTTTGGAGATTTGACAAAAGATAAACCAGTCTAGTTCACTGCTGTTTTATATATTACTATATATTTCTACAGTTGTTGGCAATATCAGTGTAAATATTTATTCTCTTGTTAAGTACGAGAGGAGATATGTCACAAAAATTTGTACTCATGGCACTAAAAATTAAGAAGGGTCTGAAATGAGTTTTGACTTTGCTTTATGAGGCAGAGTGGGGAGAAGAGGAGGCCAGTTCAGAAGATGTCTCCTAGGAATTTCTATTATTTACAGTCTGCCTTCCTGTGAACTCAATGTGAGTTGACAGCAACCATAAGAGGCTCATGAATAAAACCATGGGTGCTCAAAAGCAAGAGAGAAATGCAGACTGTGGATTTCATGTTGCCATTGGCCAAGGTTGATGGGTTATGAGTTTTGGGGGGTTGGAAAAAAAAATGAGCTCAGTTAATATCACATAAAGCAAGGTTCGTGTCACTGAATTTCCTATTTCCCACAATTTCCTAAAAGCTTGAGTGATACCTAAAAGCTTGTCAGCAGACATGCATACATGGGCTAACTAAACCCAAATCACACTAATGCACTATTTCTTGCACCATTGTTGAGCTTTCTTATGCTACAGAAAATTAATAGTCATGCACCAGGTTCTAGAATAAGGCCGCTAGTGAAATAATTATATTTTGCACTTTTTAGTAAAAACATTATTACAAATTACAGCATAACAATTTGAGTAAAATATGTGTTGTGCCACACCTCGCTGCTTTTTCAGAGACTATTAAAAATGTTACTATTGTGTGGCATCTCAAACTTTTAAAAGCAAAAATGTGGTCTGTGTGAATGGCCCCTTAAACCTGTCACTCATAAATTGGATACATTCTGTCTTGTTGGACTGATAAACTCCTCATCTGGGCACTTGAAAAAATTGCACTGTTTAAAGATTATTTCAGGTGAATGACATCACAGAGCTTACCCATATGTTGTGCAAATGCTATTTTAACTGTAAAAAAGGCAGAACATGTGGTTTGTGTGAACAGTTGATACAATAGGTAATATAAGTATTGAACACACCACCATTTTTCCTAGGTAATATATTTCTAAAGGTGCTGTAGGCATGAAATTTTCACCAGCTGTCAACCCAAGTAATCCATACATACAAATAAAACAAAACAGATAAGTTCAGAAATTAAGTTATGTGTATTAAAATGGAATGACACAGTGGTCTCAGAGTTTGGACCCCACTGTCTACATAAGCAGATAGCATAAAGCTAATTTAACAAACGCTTGTCATCTGACTAACTGCACAATCTCTGCAGCAACATTGGACTAAGTGCCTTGTTCAGGGCGACAATGGTGATGGTAAAGTCCCTAAGTACTTGTCACAATATCATTACGATTCTATATTGTCAATCGCTGTGGCTCCGAAGTATCTTAACAAGCAGCATTATATTAATACCTCATTATATCACTCATTATGTCTTTGTATGCACACCAGTGGAAATAAGAAAGCTATATCACAGGATCTCGCCTGAGGCAGGGATAGACTGAAACATCAATGCACATGCTCACCGATTGCAACTCGACATGACATATCGTTTATGCAAATCATATGTTGAAAAATGCATTCATAACCAATCTGGACGACTTCTTTCAGGTTTTTAGAAATGTACATATTCAGAAAAACATTTAAACATGAATTGATTATGATGTGCTTATTCTTTATTGAGTCTATAATTATACTAGTTTAAGCAGTTGTGCTCTTATATTAATTTATTAACTCTTTATGACTATGAGCAAGAATAATAAATTAGTTTTACTGATCCAAACCTCTGACTAATTCATATTAATATATTAACTGAAAAAAGTACTGCAACAATTTGTTATGTAAATATTAAATAAAAAATGTGTGCTTTTAAGATTGTAGTGTTTAAGTCAATGTGAAACACAGTTCACAACCAGTTTTATTTTCATAATCTGATGTAGGACTATTTCAGTTGCAAGGATCATGAAAAGTGGGTTTTATATACAGTACCGAGGCGAGCATTTTAATAAAAGAAAAACAAAGCCATATATCTTTTTACTTGAGGTAATCGTGCACAATGAGACCAGGAATGTGTATTAGGAAAGTAGCCTAAATAAATAAATATTCCATTTTGAATTGATGCTGACTGTGGAGCTCTCATGCCCTGATGATGTCATCTAGTTGGCATTATTTTCCAGAAGCCTGCCGTCAGAGAACCTTTCAGTCTGTCTAGTTATGGATATTTCAGCCTAGTAAAGTTTAAGAGGAAAAGGTTCCCAGAGACAATGACTTAATGCAGGCTCACCGATTGTTCTTTACTGGACGGCGATAGAGGTGAGCTGCTTGTGCAACGCTGGGATAAAATCATCTGTAAATTACATTAAAGCTGCTCTCCTGTATAGGCGCAGTGCCATAAAACACATTTCTCAAAGTGACAAAACTCCTTAAGTGTGTGTGTGTGTGTGTGTGTGTGTGTGTGTGTGTGTGTGTGTGTGTGTGTGTGTGCAAGAGTAGGCTATGCGCATAAGGCTTTTATTATAGTTATAGACATTGATTGCACACAAGAAATTGAATTACATTGCAACAAGAGATTGCCACCAACAAACAGCATGCAGTGTTCTTAAACAAAATAATTCAGAGTATATTGTTTAATTAATAGCGCTGCAGCATGTGGCTCTCATTTTTCCCACACCTCTGAATTACTGTCACTCTTTAAAAATGATTTCTCCCGGAATAGCCCGATCAGCCATGCTTACACGTGTCATTTAGTGTGACAAAGCTGTATTTGGTGTAATGATTCTTGAACACCATGTAAATTAGACATATTATGTGCTCAATATGGCAATAAATTAGATTACCACACATATCTTGTTCTACTTCATTCTTTCTTTCTTTTTTCTCAGAAACAAATAAGATGTTTTTTTTATGAAATTGGTTGACGTCTTTGTACAGAGTGAAACATTGTTGTAATTAATCAGTATGATACACTGTCTTTCAAGTCAATTAGATTATATCATTTTATTATACTTTTTAGAGATCAATGTCCTTGCTTTTACATTTTATTTTTTTATTTATTTTTTTACACTGGTCATATTATTGTATAGCCTTTTTTTTAGAGAGAGCTCTCTGTGTGCGTTGTAAATATTTCATGAAGCCATTGCAACAGCGACCAAAAATCTAATTGATAAGCAATATACAAGATGTACACCATGCTATGTGCAGCCTGCAGTGTCCCAGCAGCAAAGCATCATGGATGTGTGATTGTTTGCTTCTCTCAGTCCCTCATGGGAACTCAGATAAGTGTGGTGGGGATAGTTTACATATTTTGTAGCACATGCGATTCAAGACAAGCATGGGAGAACTGAGGCATACAAAGAGAGGGACTGTGGTTTTTAGATGCCCAATTAAAAAAAGGAAAAGAGAAAAAAACATTGAAGACAGACTATAGTGTTACTTGTGCTGTATTTATGGCAAGCAATTGATTTACTTTGGATAAATCTCAAAACATATTTATACATTATTCTGAATGTTATATATATATATATATATATATATATATATATATATATATATATATATATATATATATATATATATATATATATATATATATGTTTTAGTTGAGTATTTGTCTAACATACTACATACATAGAAGAATATTAAAAAAGTATTTAAAAAAACTGGACCTTAAGAGAACATTCAGAAATAACATTTACACAAATTTCTAGGAATGTTAACAAAAAAATTCTTAGAACATGCTTGTGTTAGCTAGGAAAATGTTCAGAAAAAATATAAAACTACTTCTGATCGTGGACTTAAGATCATGCTGGCATACATCAAAACAGATCTGCAGGATAATGATGATACTTTACTGTCCATGAGTTGACCTTAATTTGTCCATAACCAGAATGTTTCATCTATGTGTATGAAAGCACTCATATCCTCCAGTGCACTCCAGAGTTGGCTAGAAGACTGCTTAAACATTCATGGATTTCCCTCATTTTATAAATATCAGATTCACATCATTTATTTTTAAGGGCACTGACTGCTTTTGGACATTTTTCATCTTCAAGACTCTCAATAAGATAGTGATAATGCTAAAATTCCCTGCAGACACTACCTGACCTAGACTTTTTAAGACACTAAGGCTGTTTAAAGTTTTATATTAATATAGAGAATGATTTGCTGACATTTTGACCTAACTGTAGTGATTTTATATATTTGGGTGGAAAGTTCATGCTGGATTTTGTTAAAAGCTTTATTCAGTTTATCTATAAAAGCATAGACTATTGAACATACAGCGGGTAAAATAAGTATTGAACACGTCACCATTTTTCTCAGGTAAATATATTTCTAAAGGTGCTGTTGACTGTTGACATAGAAGAGGCCCACAGAACCTTCAGGATTTGAAGACTCTGTGGAAGAATGGGCCAAAATCACACCTGAGCAATGCATGTGACTAGTTTCTCCATACAGGAGGCATCTTGAAGCTGTCATTACCAACAAAGGCTTCTGTGCAAAGTATTACATTTCAGTAGTTCAATACTTTTTCCCAGTGTCATTCCATTTTAATACACGTAACTTAATTTCTGAACTTATTTGTTTTGTTTTCTTTGTATGTATGGATAACTTGGGTTGTAATCAACATCTGATGAAAATTTCATGTCAACAGCACCTTTAGAAATATATTTACTGGGAAAAATAGTGGTGTGTTCAATACTTATTTTAACCGTTATATTGTTGTAAAAAGAATATATACTCTTAGGTTCTTTTTTTGGCATACAGTTCCATAAAGAACACTGTCTGAATTGTTACGTTTAGCCTACATTGTCCACTATGTGCCATTCACCATACAGAAAATACTAACACTGTAAACAAGTGACTGATCTCAGCTGCAGCTTCATCGTCTATTTAAAGTGTATAAGGGCAGGCATTTCGGATTCTAGAGAGCATTTGATTGGTCAGAAGATTTAATGAGAAGCTGACATCAAACAAATCGTTGATCCATTTTTGGCACTGTAAGCTCTGAATGCTTATATCTTCTTAATCCGCATTTTGTCACTGTTTTGGAGCACACCGGCCTATATATCCTGGAAACTAACATACTGATACTAACACCCAAAAAATTTAATTTTGATTTCATGGGGACATCCACAGAACCTTTCAGTTGCACTAAGGTTTTATATGGTGATTCATTAGTTTATTAAAATGTTCTTCACACTAAGAACTAAAAGGTTCTTTGGGAAACCCAAAATGACCTTACTGGCTCACTGTTTCTTGATGGTATGCAGACGGTGGATAACAAGTGGGCTGCAAGAAGTCCCAATGATCTGCTCTCTCAGGATTCTTGCACTATCTATCTCAGATTGTCCTATACCTCCTTATTTAGCAAGAGGCTTCAGCAGTGCCACACTCAGAAAGATGTCCATAATGACAAAGTACAGGCTAGCAGTCATCAGCAGGTGCTCGTGCTCCTCCACTTGGCTAACGCTCTAAGATGGACGATTAGCTGCACCCTGCTTTGAATCTCATTATCGTGGGTCTGGCAGACGTCATGGCAGCAGCAGCCTGTGCAGCAGGACAAAGAGCCATCCCTCTTCCCTACAAATAATCCACAAAACACAAGCTGGCTTCCTGCAGTGTGGCCCAATCACACCACTGAGAAAACACGGCCTCACTTCTTCTTTGAGCACAAAGGAATGAATTATTACAGAATGTGTAGGAGAAGGTTATTATCTTGCACTGTTTCCTGACAGTATGTTATAGTGTTCTGACATCATAGAAAATTTTACATTTATTTTTTATTAGTAGTATTATTTTAATAAGCAGTATTATTTTAATTAGTAGTATTATTTTAATTTAGGACTTAAAGAGTCCTAATGGGATCCATTAAAAATCTGCTAAGACCTGTTTCGTCTATGAGACCACTCATATCCTCCAGTTGGCTCCAGTTTACTACTTAAAATGTAAAAAAAAAAAAAAAAAAAAAAAACCTTTATTTGATTCATGCTCAGATAAAAAATAAAATAGTAAATTAATATAACAATAGATTCTGAATTGTAATTCTTTCCTCATTGGTCAAGTGTTTATCTTTCTTTATTTTTCAGCTAAGATGCTACAGGAACGAGCAATCTAAAAATGTCTGTTGATGTAAGAACGTAAATAATTTGTGTATGATAGTCAGGGACCAAAAATGTCATAAATATTTACAGTGACCTTAAAAAGCACACACAGCTATATAGTGCAGAAACCATGACTCAGCTGCGGTAAGATTAAAAAAAAAATTAAAAAAAAACTAGTTTATTAGCACACACGCACCTATAGTATATACAGACTACTTTAGCTTGGGTTGAAAGAACAAGCTATTAATGTAGGCTACATAAATCATTATGCGGCGGTATCAAAGGTGAGCCGGTGTGTTTTGAATATGACGAAATTAAGTACATTCATTCCTTCTCTTTGAAACTGCGCTGCATCGATTGTCGAGCTCACGGATGCGAATGCGTCGGTTCGGCGATCTGCTGGCCTGGTCTGCGCATGAGCGGGGACGCGCAGGGAGAGGAGTGGGACTGGGAGCAGCTGTGGCAAATGTTCCACCAGTCCAGCAATCTCGAGAAGAAAAGACCATTTACGACTGAAGAGAACATTTAACGCACACTTTGAGCGGAATCTAGTGAGGAGGATCGCGTTGGACGTCCGCGATCACCTGCGAAGCGAACAAAGTAGCAGATCGGCGCGTTTTCTGAACTCACTGCGAACAAAATAACAACCCCGAAAGACTGACAATAAAAGCCCACAACTGACACCAGACCGAACCAGGGCCTCGATACACCGTCCTCTCCTCAACTCGGACATTTACCCTGCTCTATTTCAGAAAAGCCCTTCTTCTCTTGCTGAAACTCAGGAAACAATGAAGACTTAAACTCATGTGTTAGCCGCTGAGCTGAGTGAGTGTGAGTGTGTGTGTGTGTGTGAGAGAGAGAGAGAGTCTGTGCTCTTCTCTCTTCTCCAGGAAACTTTGTCCCGTCGCTTTTAAAGACTGGAAGCAGAAGAACCTTTAACAGACTCGGAGAAGAAGCTCAGGCTGTCTTCTTGATTTCTGCATGGAGGTGAGGGGCGAGGACAGGGGATCGGACGGCAGCAGAGGCCCCGACTCGACCCCACATAACAGCAAACCCTCGCGAGCACGGCTGACGGATCCTGACATGATGATCTACCCCAGCTCCGGAGGAGAGGATCTCACGGGGAGAGCTGCCGCTGCCGGGTGCGAGTCGCCCTCCTCGGATGGGCCGGGCAGCACCCGGATGTCGCCCACCGACGGGCCCACGGTTTTACCACCTTTACCGCCGCCCCCTCAGCCGCCTGTAATCGGGCCGCAGGGGAGCGTGGATGAAAGTGATCAACAGGATGGGCCAGAATATGAGGAAGAGGAGGTTGTTTTCCCCCTTTCGGCGCCGCCCACCAACCAGTAAGGATTCATCTCGCACACATGTGTCTTTTATGTTAGTAATTCATGATGGGAAAGGACTTCTGACATGGGATGGTTGCAGCCCTGTTGTGATCATCTTAATGGTTGTGTGTCAAAAAGTAGTTAGCTATCTACTTCCATATGGTTGATTACCTTTTTTGTTGTTGTTGTTGTTAACTGGCAGCTGTGGGCACTAGAAATTTAGTGCAGAAAAACAATGAAGTATAATACAGTGCTGAGTTGCAAGCATTAAGAGAAAGAGATGAGAACTCTATACGTCAAGATTCGTATGTGTAGTAATAGTATATTAGCTATTTATAGTCTCAATAATGTAACTAATATTAATATAAATGCACTTTTAACATCTCAAAGACAAAACAACATTTACATGATGCTAGTATAAGCATTAAATTAGCATTTAATGAATCAATCCGGTATATATAACTGATAACAAAATAATTCATGCAGTGAATCAGTGTTTTAGAACTGTTTCTTGTTAAAAATATTGTAAATAATTTTGTGTAACAATCGTGCATAATTCATATTTAAATTTGTTTTATTTTTTATTATAAACAAACCATTTTAAATTTTTAAATATTTTACTGTTACTCTTTTTTTTTTTACTGTATATTGTAAAGTAACTTGCAGTTAACTAGGTTTTTACTGTAGCATTTTTAAGTTTCCCTTACATTATTTGACAGTAAACAGACAGCTATGTTTTGATACAGAACGTTGACAAGCATTCATAAGTAGCAAATGTTACTCTTTGTATACATATATTTAAATTTAACCAACACTTTTGTCAAGTCACCTTTGTGACTTTCATATGATATATTTTACTTCCTCATATTGCAGAATGCAAGGTTATGTATTCTGAATTTGTGCAATTTAGTTATGGGTTAGCCATATAACTTAACCACTTGAGATACAGTCTCATGTCAATTTTTTTTTCCCCACTGTATTCTGCCACTGCGTCTTTTTTTTTGTTTATATTATATTTATATTATATTATACTTTTGACCTATGCATTGCAATAATATGATGTTTTGAATGTCTTTGGTGTATCTAGACCTTCCTTCTGCACACATTGTGAAACCGCAGTTACTGATAAATGTTTGTAACTGCTTTCTGTGTCATCCATTATCATATTGCTGACGAGATCAGTGGCTGAATCTAATGAAGAATGTCAGGGTTGGGAAATAGTCTATTTCACGATAAGCTAAATGATAGTGTGTAATTTATTGTGACTCTCTCTTATATCTTTGGTTGCTTAAGAGTAGGTTGATAATCAGGCCTGGAGTTTTATTTTATGCCCAGTTGTTTCAGCTCATCCTTAAACTAAGGTAATCAAAAATACACTAATATCAGAGTTTCAACATTTTACAGTAAAACACAATTTTGAAATACTTAAAATGTTATAATGTATCTCCTGTTTTACTGTATATTGTAAAGTAACTTAGACTTAGCCAGTGTTAATTAGAATTTTTAGTTTTCCATTAGTTTTAAATTGTGCACCATTGTTTCAGCTCCTCAAAAACACAAACACTGGCACCGATGGCCTCGTGGGCAGTGCGCCGACTTGTTGTGCTTCAGGTGTCCCAAGTTCGAGTCCCGGCTCGTGGACCTTTCTCGATCGCACCCCCCTCTCTCTCACCCACTGCGCTTCCTGTCAACCTACTGTCCTATCTAAATAAAAGGCATAAAATGCCAAAAATAAAAGGCATAAAATGCCAAAAATAAATATTTAAAAAAGTAAGTCACTAATTTCTAAAAATAAAAACACAATACAATTTTTTGTAAATACAAAAAAATACATTCACGTTTCATTGATCAAACCAAAGCATTATAACTTTAATAAGAGACATGCCTATGATTTGACAGCAGCTCTTAATCCAACTTTAAAGCAATAAGTGAATCAAGGGATTTTGTAATGATAATTTGGATATCATGTCTTGTAGGTTGCCAGTGGTTTCTTTGAAAGTGCTCAAAGTTGTCACAGAAAGCGTGGGGGTGATTTATTTTGGCTTTCAGTATCATACATGGCTTTTTCAGATCGGAAAAAAAAAACAAAGATCACAGAAGACATAGTACAGTGATTTTATAAGTTTGCCTTGTGAATCGTGCACTGCCACTCTGCTGCATACAGTTGTTAGCTCCCTAGGTACACTTGTCGTAGACTGGTGACCCAATTATTACGAAAGTTTCCTCAGAGCTTCCAGATGATTGACTCTGACAGACTCGACTGCCTATAAGGCTGAGCAGTGTTGCTCTCTGATGCACCGATTCTGAACCAGAGGTGCTCCGTAAGCTTATAATACTGTATGCACTCAACGACTGCTGAATTTGCACCGCGATGAGGTGTAATTCACATTTCAGCCTTTATCTGCTCAAAATGGCTTAGACTGCAAGATAATAGAAGCATGTGTCGGTTTATGGCTCAGTGCACGTCTAAAATATGCAACACCTTTGCAGTGAAGAGGAAGCACACGAGTGTCCCATGTGATGTAGGTGACATTAACAACTTGCAGGCTTGTTTTATTTTTTGGTGTATATTTTGACTCCAGGATGTGTTTCTTGTGCAGGCAGCGCATAACTTGTATAACCAGTATAGCTGCATATTCTCTTGATTTCATCATTTCCAGATCCACTTTCAGTTTTCTTTTAAACTGAGGCAGTTGTTTCATTGTTTTCTCAAAGAAGTAGGTTGAATGGCAGTGCAGTGTGGTACACATTCTCCGGGTTGGATGCGGTCCTGCGTGTCAGAATGTGTGACTAAAGTTAGTGCCACAATCGTTCACGCCTCTCTGCAGCGCACTTCATTCATAAACAATGTTGCCAGCAGTGGAATAAATATTTCACAGATGCTTTCTACTGTTTAACAAAGAGAGCATGTGAAGAGCGGGGCAATTCTTCTTTGTAGCACCGGGCCTTGAACGCAAACAAACAGCACTGTGGAGAAAGAGCAGGTTGGTTTTGTTTCCACGAAGATTAGAAAGGATTTGGAGTCATAAACGGTTTCCCTCAAGAGCTGGAAAGAGAGAGAGAGAGTTTGATTTGGAGATCAACAGCGGTGCACATTGTGTCTGCTAGATAAGCAATTGTTCCACAAACTCCCTCTCCGTCAGGGGCTAATTGAGCATCCATCCTGGTTAATTGCCTTCTTTTTAAGAAATACAGGGACTTTGGAATGCCAAGTGGCATAGCCAGTTGCAGAAACTGCTGGTCACTGTGGTGAAATATGTTCTTCACACAGTCAAGAGGCTTATGTGGTAGAAAAGTCTTCTCTTTCCTCTTTTTTTTTTTGAACAACTTCTCTAATTCATTGTTTTTGACTGCATTCATGACCTTATGTGTTTAGCTAAAGCAGCAGTTTTGTTTGACAAGGATTGTTTTTAACCATTTCTTCAAACCCAATTCCAAAAAAGTTTGGACACTGTACATATTGTGAATAAAAACAGAATGCAATGATGTGGAAGTTTCAAATTTCAATATTTTATTCAGAATACAACATAGATGACATATCAAATGTTTAAACTGAGAAAATGTATCATTTTAAGGGGAAAAATAAGTTGATTTTAAATTTCATGGCATCAACACATCTCAAAAAAGTTGGGACAAGGCCATGTTTACCACTATGTGGCATCCCCTCTTCTTTTTATAACAGTCTGCAAACGTCTGGGGACTGAGGAGAAAAGTTGCTCAAGATTAGGAATAGGAATGTTGTCCCATTCTTGTCTAATACAGGCTTCTAGTTGCTCAACTGTCTTAGGTCTTCTTTGTCGCATTTTCCTCTTTATGATGTGCCAAATGTTTTCTAAGGTTGAAAGATCTGGACTGCAGGCTGGCCATTTCAGTACCCGGATCCTTCTTCTACACAGCCATGATGTTGTAATTGATGCAGTACGTGGTCTGGCATTGTCATGTCGGAAAATGCAAGGTCTTCCCTGAAAGAAGATGACGTCTGGATGGGAGCATATGTTGTTCTAGAACTTGGATATACCTTTCAGCATTGATGGTGCCTTTCCAGATGTGTAAGCTGCCCATGCCACACGCACTCATGCAACCCCATACCATCAGAGATGCAGGCTTCTGAACTGAGCACTGATAACAACTTGGGATGTCCTTGTCCTCTTTAGTCCAGATGACATGGCGTCCCAGTTTTCCAAAAATAACTTCAAATTTTGATTTGTCTGACCACAGAACAGTTTTCCACTTTGCCACAGTCCATTTTAAATGAGCCTTGGAGAAAATGCCTGCGCTTCTGGATAATGTTTAGATATGGCTTCTTTTTTGACCTATAGAGTTTTAGCCGGCAACAGCGAATGGCACGGTGGATTGTGTTCACCGACAATGTTTTCTGGAAGTATTCCTGAGCCCATGTTGTGATTTCCATTACAGTAGCATTCCTGTATGTGATCTAGTGCCGTCTAAGGGACCGAAGATCACGGGCATCCAGTATGGTTTTCCGGCCTTGACCCTTACGCACAGAGATTGCTCCAGATTCTCTGAAACTTTGGATGATATTATGCACTGTAGATGATGATAACTTCAAACTCTTTGCAGTTTTTCTCTGAGAAACTCCTTTCTGATATTGCTCCACTATTTTTCGCCACAGCATTGGGGGAATTGGTGATCCTTTGCCCATCTTGACTTCTGAGAGACACTGCCACTCTGAGAGGCTCTTTTTATACCCAATCATGTTGCCAATTGACCTAATAAGTTGCAAATTGTTCCTCCAGCTGTTCCTTATATGTACATTTAACTTTTCCGGCCTCTTATTGCTACTTGTCCCAACTTTTTTGGAATATGTAGCTCTCATGAAATCCAAAATGAGCCAATATTTGGCATGACATTTCTAAATGTCTCACTTTCAACATCTGATATGTTATCTATATTCTATTGTGAATAAAATATAAGTTGATGAGATTTGTAAATTATTCCATTCCTTTTTTACTCACAATTTTTTACAGTGTCCCAACTTTTTTGGAATCGGGTTTGTAAATTGGTATTAAGTCATCTGCATTTACTTTTAACCACCTCCTTATTGCATGTTTTAAAACATATGAGTACCAGGAATTATTCAAGTTTTTCACGTTTCAGATCATTCCTTGACTGTTTGTGGACATCTATTGATTTCTCTTAAGAAGAACATAGGTCATGTAGGCCAAGCTGATATGATGTTTTCCCCATTATACTGTAAATGGTCTAATGCTGTAAAAGCTCAGCTCTTTTATGGATTGTCTAAAGACACACACACACACACACACAAATCTTTAAATGTAATATGTTCATGAGATTGCATGCATATTAGAAAAGCTAAATTATAAGACAATTTTTGTGAATTTTGAGATTTTTGCCACAAAAGGATAATTATGCTTCATACTCTGTATGTCAAACCAAGAGCAACAGAAACTCTTTATTTATATCAGTGAAGGCAATGCAAAATGAACAAGGCAATACTTGAATGTTAGCGTGTACATTTTAATAGCATAAACAAATTTTAGGTAAAATATCTGTTTTTATTTAACAAAAAATACTCTCAATTATAATTATAACCAACAATTCTCCTGCATGATTCACTTGGATTGAATGAACTCAGTACAGCCCAAAACTCAGTACAGTCTATGATTGTCATTTCTGCAAAGGATATTTGTGGTGGTGGTGCCTTTGAATTGAAGGAATGTAACATAATTGTTACTTAAAGGATTAGTTCACTTCCAGAATAAATAAAAAAAAACCTGATAATTTACTCACCACCATCTCATCCAAGATGTTCATATCTTTCTTTCTTCAGTCGAAAAGAAATTAAGGTTTTTGAGGAAAACATTCCTGGATTTTTCTCCGTAATATAGTGGACTTCAATGGGACCAACGGGTTGAAGGTCCAAATTGCAGTTTCAATGCAGCTTCAAAGGGCTCTACCTGATCCCAGCTGAGGAATAAGGGTCTTATGTAGCTGCATTAAAACTGCAATTTGGACCTTCAACCCTTTGGGTCCCATTGAAATTTACTATATGGTGAAAACTCCTGGAATGTTGTCCTCAAACTGTTTTCTTCATCTTATTATAATAGGTTTTGGAGCAGAGCTATTGTTTAAAATAAGAGTTTATAAGATTTAAATTCACAGTGTAAAGTACCGGTATTCCGATTTAAATTTAGTCACTAATACCAAAAAGCTGATGATAAATGGATTTTAATTTCTAGGAGATGATAGGAGTTTGCAGATAGCCAAATTATATAACTTTAGAAATGACCTCAAGTTTAAAATCTTTCACTTAGCAGTGACTTTTGTTTATTTGAAAAAGACACAGACCTTTTTCAACTAGCAGCAGATTTGTGGATCAGCGTACAGGTCTTGAGGATGTATTATCCATCCCTTGCTTGACCCCATTTCGGCTCCTGCCGCACAGTAACTGCTCGCTGAAGATGGGCTCTTTAGTCATCCATCTGTGTGCTGGAGGACAGTCCCGTGTGCTGACTCTAACAAGCTGTGACACTCCATCATGTGTGAAGGAAAACAAAGCTGTTTGGCAGCTGCTCCCAGACCCCGCACATCTCCACCTTTTTACCAGTGTGGAAACTTCTGAAAAATTGCATAGCTAGTCCAGGCACTTTATATAATAGTTGGTTGTTGTGCAAACCAGCGGGTTACTGATGTCCTGACCTGCTGAGTTTGCTCATTTACAGAGTGTAGTATTTTTATGTTGGCGTTAAAAGGAAAGCTCGAGTTTGAATTTGAAGGGGGTGGGATGCCAAAAAGTTTATCCAAAATTGAAAACACTACCATTATTTACACACATAGTGAACAACACAAGGGTGGTCAAGTTGTGTCCTCCCACTGCTTTTAGCATCTCGCATCCCATTTGTCCCCTCCCTTCCCGCCCTGCCTGCTTTCTTTTGCTGAGCGGTTTCATACTTTGAATTACTTGAGCGACTGACTTCACAGGGGAAGGACATCAAAGGCAGATTTTTCATTCTCCAGCATCTCTTAGTTAAATCGTTCCCTCAGTGGAGTGATAACCAGCTCAGATTATTTCACTTTTGGACATCAGCTAAGACTGTTCCAGCCATATGTGAGGTGGAGCCCCACCTCCATTCGAGTTTCTGCTCACTGACTTAAAGAGCTGTGTGGTGAGCGCACTCAAACAGCAGGTTCTCTGGGACATGGCGACGACCAAATGGGAGGTTTGTCTGGTGAGACAGAGGAGACGTACCCCAGCGACTAAGCAGCTGAGCGGGATTACTTTGTGAGTGCGTGAGAGCGAGCCCGAGAGCCCAGGATGCAGCAGAGGATGAATTCAGCGTAAGTGGGACATGAATGCTGCCGTTCGGAGCTCAGACTCACAGAATATGGAGTGAAGAACTTCCATATTTCCCTCTTTGTCTTGTCTGTTCCATTCTAATTTTTTATATATATATATATATATATATATATATAAAATAAAAACTTCTGTGCTTTTATTAAAATTGATAAGCACAGTTCTGACTAGAGCTGGCCAATTTATTGTACATTCATCATAAATTGACAATGAATGTGCATTAAGCCAAATGTTTTAATATCATCTCTGATTTAAAATAAGCAGCAATAACTGCTTTAAAGTTGGAACTTTCAATCCATTTTTATGAATCACGTAGTTTCACCATTACTATGGATGGATGGATGGATAGATACTGTAGATAGTGTAAAATTATATCTGTTAAATATATTGCTATTTATTTACTGTGTTTTGTAATATTGGTGTCTGCAAATGAAAAATAATTCAATGTTGAATCTAAAATTGAAATATATATTTTATACTGCCTAAAAAAAAAAATTGATATTTTTTAAGCTTAGTTCTCATCTAACCCAGCCCTAATTCTTCCTGGAGATTTATTTTTTGGCATTGCATTTTAATATAATGTAATATATTTTATACTATAATTTGTATATATTTGATACATTATTTTACATATATTTTGTATATTTTATTTATATTTATTTATTTTATGTATTTATAGTTTTGTAGTATAAACTATGCGTTTAGTGACTAAATACTAATACAGTGTCTTATTTGAAATGCCGAGTGATTGTCTCAGGTGGACAGATGTTAAATGCGCAAATTTGTAGTTGAGCGTGGTTACGTAGTGCTTGTACTAAGAGTTGATGAATTAGTGATGTTTTTCTTCATTATAAATGTTTTAAACCATTTGAGGGCAAAGTTGATTATTCATCAGTTTCAAATGTCATGAAGTTTTCACAACAGTAATGCTGTTTTTCTGGGGTTCAGATGGAGATGGTGGAAGAGTACTGCTAACGTAAGGCTGTGCAGCTTCATTACTCTGTAATGCTGATGAGTGGTGACGTGACATCTTTAGAGTTGTTTTTTCGAAACCCATCCAGCAAGATGGATGAGTTGAAGCTACTTGAGCGAGCGAATATGACCCCTCGATCAAGTCTCAACAAGCCCGCTCTGCCCTCGCTTCCTCCAAGATGAAGTGTTGTAAATTGAGAGGTCCAGCTCCTTTTCTGATGGCTTGTACAAACTAATCACAGAAAGGTCATGTCCTGTTTTCAGCAAGCCAGCTATGAAGATGAAACATCCAGGAAGAATATTCTCCTCCTCTGGTATCTTGTCAGGATCTTCTCATGGCATTTTTGGTGAATAATTCAAACGCCTAGTATGGATCTAAAAATACAGCCATTGTCTGGAAATCATAACATATTCAAGTGCTGAGAGATTTGTGCTTGAGTGCTGGAACTTTCACTCTTTTATTGGGTTAATTTCGTAGCCAAAAGAGCTTTTTCACTTCACGTGTGAAGTACCACCTTTCTTGTGAAGTGTCATTATAATGTCCTGTTTATGGGCTAACGAGCACACGGTTCACTAGTGCATGTTCTCAGTGCTATTTATGGTTCAGAGCTCCGTTGTGTCAAAGCTGTGAATGAAGTTGCTGACGACTTGCTGCTGTCTGTGGTTGAAATCGTTTATTTTTGTCCGCTGTGCTGCATACATCAGTTAATTTCCATTACAGCGAGGCACACAAAGGGCAGTATCAATGCATGTGGTTGGTTTGAGTGTTAGTGAGAAAGTGTCACCTGTCCACTTCAGCACATTTCCTGTTCCTCTGCTTTTGCATGAGTTGAGTTTGAGGCGACAGACTTTCACAGTCATGCTTGATATATATTAGCTTCAGTCATCTCAAATGCAAACATGTAGCTGCAGATCTCTTGAGGTCAGAGTGTGTATTGAAGATGCTCAATCTGAGGACACCTGGCTTTTGGCCTGTGCTGGAAAATAAGCAGATTGTTGCGCTAAAGTGTAACCATTATTGAGATGTTAAAGGTGAAGTGTCAGTTCTCTAGATGCCTGCTCTTGGTCGCTGTTATTTTGAGAAGTTGTGTTTAAAGCACAGTTTTTAAGCAGCCTACCCTAAATGACATTCTATTTTAGTTTGCAAACAGTATCTAAAAAGTATCAGTATCATATTTATTCTGCAGATCTGATGTTGATATGCAAATGTAAGATGACATATTACAGCTGTGATGGATTAGTTGTCATCTAATCCAGCAGTTGAGTTGATTTTTTTTTTTTTTTTTTTTTTTTTTTTTTTTTTTTTTTTTTTTGTCTCACAAAACTACATGCAGAATTTTCTTTTCTTTATTTTTTTACTGTTAAAAACTAGTGGAGTGGAATCAGTAGAATAAAATGATCACATTTAATTATTTCTTACCAATGATTAAAAAGCAGTGGTTATAATATCAGACTACTTCCCATTCGTGTGTCCAAACTTTTGACTGGTACTGTATATAGAATACAGTATATAGTCTACATAAACAGAATATATATATATAAAAAACATTTTATGCAATGGTAACTCAAATGTGGTGACCAAACACTTATAATGATGTGACAAACACAGGCCTATGTAGTGGAGGCAGGGTATTTAACAATTTACAATAAACTTTATTATTCAAAATGAGTCTGACATCAGTGCCTTTAACAGTAAACTTCACTTCATTTATTATAAATAACTTAAAACAAATAGAACAAAATATATATAACTTAAATTAAGAAATTATACAAGGTAACTGTATAGGGCAAGCAAACTGCCAAACCAACAAGGTCAGGTTTATGCAGGAAGCACAGCTTTTCAAAATGTAAACATCTAAAATGAATAAATAATAATACACACACACACACACACATTCATATGCTGTTGTTTTAAACTTTCTATGCATCAAAGAATATTTTAATTATTATTTACACAATATCATTTAAAAAAAGTTTAGCTAGATAATTTAAATTCAAATAATATGACTTGGTTAGCATAGAAGAGTTTTCAGAAACATAAAAAAACCTTACTGTCCCTAAACCAAACAGAACTATAAAATATATAATATAAATAATAGGACATATAAAATATATTATAAAAAGAAAATTAAACTGAAGTGATTATATATTGTTTACTGTATGATAATATTATTCAAATATATCATATTTAGTGGTCGACCGATATATTGCCAAGGCTGATATATCGGCTGATATTTGACATTTTTCAAATATCGGCATCGGCCGATAAGTTTTTCTGCTTGGCTGATGTGTTGGAGGCGGCACTTTTATCTTGACGGCATGCCTGACTTTTATTTGAATGGTGCTGAGAAAGGCAGCGCCTGAGTGCACACAGCTCACATTCTCCTTTACTTTTGTCGTTAATTAAGCAAATACGCATTTATATCATTTAAACAAGTCTTTGAATGGCTAATGAACATTTAATTTCACAAATCTTGCAAACTTAGTTGAATCCAACTGTGAGATCTTGTGAAGTGTGCATTTTTATCCTGCATGATCACGTGTTCTCTGTGTGACGGTCGGTCCGTGCGAATTGAATGCTTTAAACTTTAAACTCGTGATTTCAAATTATGCTGCACTTTATGCATTTGCCCACAGGTCATATTCATGTCATTTTCTCTGTGTGCTGTATGTGAAATGGGTGTAACCCTGGCTTTATTTAAAAAATATGATTTCCAATGCACACAAACTTCCCAGAATACTTAGTGCCCCGTTGGTTACATTGTTTACTTCCTTTTTAATTATATTTTTATTAAATATTTATTTATTTGTGAAAAATACTGTCATCTAAAGTATACATTTATTTTACACATTTATTTTTTAATCCATTTTCAAATGATTTCAAATTTCTTAAATAAATATATATATATATATATATATATATATATATATATATATATATATATATATATATATATATATATATATATATCTATATATATATATATATATATATATATATATATTGGCTTTATATCGGCCCCTAGGTGTTCCAAGATATCGGGATCGGCTGTCAAAAAAACAAAACAATATCAGTCGACCACTAATCATATTTTATATTTGTAAGTCATGTTATAACTCTCTAAATAAGGAATAATGGCAATACAATGGTATAATGGGTTCAGTATGCTTTTTTTTTTTTTATTTTAAATTTTTTTTTTTTTATTCAAAGGCTTGTTGGTGTGAACAGGCATCAAGGGTGTGTGACATTTGTTGCTTATTTGTTTGCTTGTACGTTATCATGGACAATATTGATGATCACAGTCCCGCTTCATCTGGTCCACACATCTGTGTTTTCAGGAGCCTATGAATTATTTGACCGCTGAAGTTTTAATAGAGCATGTTATCCAGTGTGCTAATAACCCTGTATTACTGATGTCATTTTTATAGCGTACAGAGCTGCGAGAACAAAATGCAGCCTCTGGGAATTATGAGGGACTCTCCTTCTGCTAACGGTGCAGTTTTAGTCAAAGAACTGCTTCATAGAGCCTGCATATTCAATAAATGAATAAAGCGGGAAGAAAGAGCTTAGCCTAGTTAAGCCTGCAGTGTGCAAATTACGCCTACGCTCTTTATCACTGTGGCTGATAAAATGGGCCAATAGTTTACATCGCCAAGTGTGTCTTTCATCTTGTAAATGATCAGTTTTTCATTTTGTACTGCATAATATGTGCTATAAGGGGAGTTTGGGACTGTCGCAATCACTAAATTTTGGCTGATTATTATTAGTCATACAAATAATTGTAATTTATTGTTATCACTTACAGTATATGCCTAATATACACAAAACTTTTGGAAGAAGTCAGTGCCTTGCATTGAAAAAAAATAAAGTGTGCAAAACTAGAGACAAATCAGTAAAGAAGCATAAGGAGGGAGCAACTGCAAATCCATTCTCTTTTTGGGGGTTGTCCTGCTGTCGCCTCTCCAGTACACTTGTTGACTTTCATTTGCACCAAAGCAGGTGAACTGATTCACTATCACTGGACAGATTGATATTGATGAAGTTTTGCGCAGTGTATTTATCATTTCTCTTGGATTTTATTACACAGGGAGAACAATAGAAATGTGTAAAGTTGAAGTGCAGCGTCTTTTATACTCAGAGCAATGCTTTAGAAAATCTCCACAGAAAACTGACATTCAGCACAAACTACACTGCATATGCTTCTGTATGAATACAGTGAGTTTGAGTGAGGGAGGGCTGCTTGCCCACATGATATCATACTGTCTGCAGTCAGTGTGACATTTCATCATGGGCAAGACTCTGAAAATATCACAGTTGTTCCTGTGTCTCACTCTCATCTCTCACCTCCTCCATTCACTTGCGATCACTTCCTCTTCACCACATCAACAGCACACATATATATGTTCTGACTTTTATGCTGTAATTGACTTTGTGTATTTTTTGTGCCATCTTAGAAGTGCTAATTGACTTGCTGTTCTTATCTGTTTGAATGAGATTAACCGTGCAGCCAGAGTGAGTCTAAACAAAGTGTAAGTGCAGATGTATCATGAATTGTTATAAGTGTGTATTTATTTATTTATTTCAGGAAAAATGCCTAAGTTAGCTTACATGTTTTAATTTTAGAAATACTCTGAACCACAGTGTGCATGCAAAATCATGATGTTTATCAAAGGCGTTTTTTTTTCTCTTTTTTTCTTTCTAAAAGTTTCAGAGGACACTTCTGCTTGGCTTGTTGTTGTAAGGAACCTTTGACATTTAATTCAAGGAGTGGGCAACATTTTTGACACGTACAGTCATTTTTATTTTTTCTTGTTTTTAATTGTATATTTAAAAAGAAGATTCTAAATATAAGGTTTTGTATTATCATCTCATTTCTGTTTTCTTTTTTTTTAATTAATTGGATATTTAATTGTGCATGCTTATTTCCTATATTTGAACATTTAGATTTAATAATGCAGCTGAAGGAAGTAATCTTTAGCAAATCTCAAAATGAAAGTCCATTTTTTTAAATTGTGCAATTTTCATATTGGGATTGTTAAATTCTCTTGTAGAATTTAAAACAATTTATTTTAGTGTTCTATTTTTACATTTTATTAGATAAAACTTTATGTATTCAAAGGTTATTATTTTGTTTGTTTTAAACCATTTTTAAAACCTTTTTTTTTGAAAGAGAGAGAGAGCAAATATGAAAATAGACCAATCTATCATTATATATGCATGACCCACTGGATTAGCAGTTTACTTGCATAACGGTTTTCTTGTTTTGTCTGTTATAGTTATGTTTTATCCGCAGTGCTTGGTTCACTTGGAATCTTTGGCTTCCATACAGCTCATAATTAAATAAAACAGGCTGAGTAGGAACAATTACTGCAAGAGGAGTTGAATATTTCTTAAATAAGCAATGTAATAAAAGCTGCATTTAATATTAACCGTTTTCGACCTTAATGCTCACATGCCAGTGATCTTTCTTTTGTGTGCAAGTGGTGACACTACTGTTTTCTGCTTTATGTTTACATACAGTTATAATGGAGCTACAGTGGGTTTATGTGGATTCTTAATCTGTCACAATGGTTAATTGGATTTTTGTAGCTTTATAGATGTCAGGTTTTTTTTCTACAGGGATCTAAAATCACTGAAAAATTAACCAGTGTTGTTAGAAAAGCTACTGTTTAATTTAGAGAGCCCCATGTTTTTGATGACTGAGGCTCTGCAGTAAAAGCTTTTCACATTTTCTCGCTGTGCTAGGGCACCTTTTTTAGAGCAAGATTTCACTTTGGATATTGCCGCATGAGTTTTTGTGGAGAGAAATATTGCAGCGGGAGCCCTGTCATATCTCTGAGTGAGATGGCAGCTTACATTATTTTTTTCTAAAAATCAAATGCCATCTCTGCAAGCCTCTTTTTACAGAGTTACAGCATTTCAGCAAAGCTTTTTCACAAAATCTGGAAAGTGATTTGGTATAAAATGTACTAAATATAGGATTGATTATGTCAGCATGCCAAAAAGATCCTTTCAAAAAACCTGCTTCAGCATTTTCCAACATTCAGGGCTGCATTAAATCAATGCTGATGGACCAAATAGAGGAAGACACTAAACTCTGATTTACTGCCGACTAATTTCCGTCATCTGCGCTTGCTTTCTTTCAGATGGTACCATGGAATGTTGGACAGAACCATTGCAGAAGAGAGATTGCGTCAGGCTAGGACACCGGGCAGCTACCTCATCAGGGAAAGCGACCGGCGGCCTGGCTCCTTCGTACTGTCCTTTCTCAGCGTGACCAATGTGGTCAATCACTTCAGGTGAACTGTTCTTTCTGGATCATAATGTTTCACTGAAGCTCACAGATCCCCAATACTGTACATGCATATTTCTATAGGCCAGAATATTGTAGAGACTAATGCTACGGTTGCACTGCGAGTCTTAATGCAATAGAAATGTGAATTAATTGAAATGATTTAAAATGGAAATATTTATTAAAATGTTTATTAACAGTAAAATTAATACATTTGTATTTTTAACATTATTAATGTCTTTACTGTAACATTTTTCATTCCACATTTGACTTTTTTTTTATTGCACATGTACAAAGTCTTCAAAGCTGCATTTATTTAATAATAAATAAATACGGTAATACTGTGAAAAAATGATGCCCCAAAATTTTAAACGGTAGTGTATGTTTAAATGAGGAACATTGCAGGCAAATAATAATAAGAGCCAACCATTTTTCCAGTACTCAATGCCAAATTTCAAGTATAAGATAGATAAGCACAGAAGCTTGAGCAGAAGTAAAATATAGATCACATGTAAACACTACTCAGGGCATTTCGAGGTTACATTTCAAGGCATTTTTCTATCAGTAATGAACAAACTTGTGTAGCTCAATGACTGATTTATAAAGAAACATGCGGTAAGCAAACAAGTCTTTCAGTAATATATTAATTTCATTCTCCGTGGCAAATGCTTCTAGAGTGTCGCATTGTCTTGTTGCATTTGTATAAACATTCACAAGTTTTAGAGCCACTACCAATGCTTTTGTGCTCGTGTTGTATTTTTATATGGAAAGACTCACAGAAGTAGGCCTAAAAACTTTATTGCAGTAAATGTCTAATTCATTCAGGCATTGTAATTTGAATGCAGAAAGGCAAAACAATTTCTGCTTTGTGTATATGTTCAGGATCATTGCGATGTGTGGAGATTACTACATCGGTGGACGGCGCTTCTCGTCCCTGTCAGACCTCATTGGTTACTACAGCTATGTGTCTTGCCTACTGAAAGGTGAAAAACTGTCGTCTCCAGTGGCTCCCCCTGAGGTACGATGAGATCTTCTGACATCACGAATGATAACAAATCCCTGTGCTCCTCGTATTCGTTGCTATATCTGAGGTTGTGCATCCAGAAGCAGGATTGTGTTTTGTTGATTCTTCATACTGATCGTCATAGTGGTAATATGTGTCATGCTCCCTTGTGGTGTCGCTATAACCTTTCATTCTCCTTCCAGCCAGTAGAGGACAGGCGACGAGTGAGGGCCATACTTCCATACACCAAAGTGCCAGAAACTGATGAGATCAGGTAAAAAAAAAAAAAAAACTTTCTTAAACCTCATCCAGTATCACATTTCAGGATCCAGACTGTGTTCTGCATGTTTGAGGGAGTGAAACTGAAATCAATTTAAACGTTTGAAACAGGGCTGCACGATCAATCGATTTAATCATTATCTTGAGTTCTGCTTCTGATTAATTGGGTGCAAGTGTCTGCTGAAGCTCTTTGGCTATTTATCCTGAGAAAATTTCTGTTATCATGCACTGGCTTTCATGCTTGGGGTTGTGAGATATGAAGAGTTTAAATCCTTTAAAAAAGGGTCAAATAAACCCTGCATATGAGTTGATGCTCTCTTTATTTGTCCTGACATAATGCTGATAAAATGTAAAAATACATTTCTCAAATGAGAACGGTACTAAATAATTATATTTTTTAATTATCAGTTTAACCATTATTGTGCAGTCCTAATTCAAACTAATTCTGGCTTTAAATTCAGTATTACAGCTCATTGCACCTACTCAAGTATGAATACAATTTGGACATTCTACATCCACAATATTGACATTATAATGTGACCTACAATGTCAGCCGTGTTGCTGTTTCCCCAACATTTATGCATAAGACTACTTTCCTGTGGCCTCATGCAATATTAAAATGTCCTTATGACTATAGAATGTTGGGAGAAAGCAGTAGGTCATCCAGTTATTATTGCCTACTATTTAAGGATGTTACTGTGTAGAAGGGAAGTTGGCATATTTGGATGCAGGACAAGTTTTTGAGCCTCCCGTAATGAGCTGCTGATAGTAGTCAGGTGTGTTAAATAGAGAAGACATTCAAAATATGACGGACCAGGATTGAGATGATTCACCTGAATAGCTGCTTGGAATGATCTTCTTCCTCTGTGGTATTCAATGGCTATTACAGGAAGTTACAAAAAGTAACAGTGCAGGAAAGCAATTTAGATTGCAAGTGAAGCTGGGAAATCCTGTGTAATAGACTAATTCCCTTCCTAAATTTTAACATTTTTAAGCTGCCTTATGATAATAATAATAATAAAAATAAAAATATCATAAAGTGTTACCTCTTACAGAGACCATCTAGTACCTTCATTAATGAACATTTCACGTGTATAGTTACTTTTACATTCAAAATGCAACAGCTGATTCTCAGAAGAAAAAAAAAATTCACTTTTATATAACTGTATACTTTATTGTCTTTCTCAAGTTTTCTCAAAGGAGACATTTTTATCGTTCACAATGAACTGGATGATGGTTGGATGTGGGTAACCAATGTTCGGACAGAAGAACAGGGCCTTATCGTGGATGATCTTGTTGAGGAGGTGGTAAGTGTCTTTGAGCTTTTGTCCTTTGAAAGTGCCTTACAAAATATTTCAGCAAACATCCTTTGGATTTGCACATTAATTGAAAGATTCATTTGTATGTATTTTCAGGGGCGAGAAGAGGATCCCCATGAGGGAAAAATGTAAGTATTTATAGTATAAGACCAGTATATCTTTGTTTAGTTTTGCATGCATATCTCTTCTGCCCCGTTAGTTTTAGTTAGTTCATTGTTCCATAGCAAAAGAAACATCTGTCAGAATCAGGGAGAAATGCTGCACTGAATAAGAGTGTTTGAGCCGCAGGCTGTTGATCTGATCAGAGAGCAGCTTTGATAGAGGTGGCTTGATCCCTTGTGCTGTGACCGTAGTAGGCTGCTCTGACTCAGACTTGACTCACAGAGCCTGGGGTGCTGCCCTCTCTGCCCTGCTTACTTATGTCTCATTTCCTGTTTCCTCTTGTTTTTCTTTTTCTATCTTCGTAGCTGGTACCACAGGAAGATCAGCAAACAGGAGGCGTACAACCTGCTAATGACAGGTACATGAGTGTGACAAACCACTGGCTATTACATGTTTGTGTAATGCACATAATAAAACACCCTGACTGTGATATCAGGCAATGTGCTAGAACCACAGCAATACATTTTACAAACACATTTTGACATCATTAAAGTAATCGTTCTCTTCTAATTGAAAATAATGATTATTTACTAATGCCTTTTCCACAATGGAATAAAAAAAATGCATATATAAGATTTATTAAAAGATAATTGTGACTTTTTATTTTACTTTTTCAAAAAAAAATTAAATTGAGTTTACATCTCACAATTTTGAGTGTTTTTTTTTTAAAAACAAAAACAAAACCTAAAAAAATATATATATATATATGTATGTTTCCAGCACTGAATAAAAAGGTAATTGTGATTTTTATTTCACAATTCTGATTTTATTTCTTGCTATTGCAAATTTATATCTCTCATATCTTATATCTCACATGAGTTTTTTCCTTAATGTAAACTCAATGTAAACTCAAAGTTTTGCCATGTAAACTCTTGTGAGAAATTGAGAAAATTGTGAGAAAAAAGTCTGAATTATGCGAGAAATTTGCAATTACCTTTTTCAATTCTGTTTTATTCTGTGGCAGAAACGGGCTCCTATAATTATTTATCAATATAAAAAAAAATATATATATATATATTGATATTGGATATTTAATTGTATATGCTTATTTCCCCTATATTTAGATTACCTTTGCCATCATCTAACACTCAATCAAATCTTTAATTTTAATTAAAGGTAATCTTTATTAATCTTTAGCAAATGTCAAAGTGACTATCCATTCATCATACATTAGTCTTTTATCTGTTATTAGCCAAAATAATTATGTCTCTCGTTGTATTTACTCCCTCATGTCATAGATAGATTTGTGGGAGGAACAGACTAAATAATGATATAACTTCTAATTTTGGCTTAACTACTTCTTTAAATCATAAAAGTGTGCATGTATTAAGCACTTTTGATTTATGAAGGCATTAAAGACTTCATTATACAGCATTATATGCATCATTTGTCATTTTTGACTGCACAAACTTTGAATACTTTTTTTTTGCAAACCTAAGATGGGAAATTCATTAAAGATAACTGGATTATAATAGATTACAACAGAAGCTGTCATTATTTTCATAACCGCCATTTAAATCTATTTAAAAGCACTTCTAATATGCTGCTTTTCCTCTGTCCAGTTGGTCAGGTCTGCAGCTTTCTGGTCAGGCCGTCGGACAACACACCAGGCGACTACTCTCTCTTCTTTCGTACCAATGAGAACATCCAAAGGTTCAAGATTAGCCCCACTCCAAACAACCAGTACATGATGGGAGGGCGGTACTATAACAGGTAGGACAGCAGACACGTGTCTTGTCAATACCTAAAAGCATCATGTGGGGTCTGGCTGAAAAAGGATAAACTTTTTATCTTATAAGAAAAAATGCACATAAACTATGATGGAAACACATTTACCGAATAAATTTGATCTTGCGCACTGAAAAGTCATGTGACTTTGCGCTATGAGATGGGATAACGACATATGAAAATTATTATATTCAGTGGCTTCTCCTAGTTTTTCTTAGAGATATTTAGTTCCAGTTTATCAGGACATGACATTTTTGTTCTCTTTGACTCGTTGGATGGAAACGGTGTTTTATTCGCAAATGTTTTATGCGATATTCCAGTTTTGCACATAAGTTAAATTTGCATCTTTGGATGGAAACATAGCTACTTTCTGAATGAATCCTCGTATTGAACGAATTGTGTGAACCAAAGATTCAATAGCTTATTCATAAAGAGAACTGTTTACTTCATTCCTGAATGAATCAGCCGTTTGAACGAATTGCCTCATAAAGACATTTACCGCCACCTACTGGTAGTTTTAGTTTCTTCTTTAGCGTATCATGTAATTTATTAAAAAATTAAATAGATAAAAAAACATTAAAGGGATAGTTCACCAAAAATAAATAAATAATAATTTTGTCATCATATTCACCCTCATGTTGTTTCAAACCTGATTGACTTACTATTTTCACAGGCAAATTTAGTTTGCAATTAATTAATCGCAGCACCCTGTAATTAATTAGATAAAAGAATTTAATCGACTGACAGCCCTAAATAAAATACAATACTTTATTGCCATAACAACATAGTTTTCTGGACATTTTCCTGGTGAGCTCTCAAACAACAACAACATAACACGTGCAGTTGTGCATGTTCTAAACATACATATCAGCAAAAAGTAACCCAAAACATAACAACAACACGCAAAATAGTAAGCAGAGAAACTCCATGTAATCATATAATGGCACCATCTTGGATTCCATAATCAGAATGGTATTAATAACTTTATATGGTATGTAGGGCTAAGCAGTTTTTGCATATTGCACAGTGATGGATAAATAATGATTATGCTATTTTTTTTTTTTTTTACAATTATGTTATCACTGATTTGGTTGTAAAGATTTCAGATGACTCCACAATTGCTTCACAACTATATACATATGAACACTGAAGTGTTTGATTATTACATACAGAGGTGAATAATTTATATATGCACAAATTTTAATTTAATACATTTGCCTGCAAACACCATTTTTGCTCACACTACAAATGACTAAACTGATTTCACTCAAATACTCCAAAAGTCTGCCTGTCCAAATATTTTTGCTTCCTGATGCTGAACAAAGCATTTTAGAGATTAAACCCTGTCCCATATATTACGCCGCAGAGCTGATTTAATTAAAATGTAACACTATGTAATTTTGCACTTGGTAATAAACCACATGGCTTTACATTCAGCTGGTCTCTAATTAAACCAAGCTTTTCCTGGCAGTGTTGATGATATTATCGAACGTTACCGAAAAGAGCAGATCGTGGAGGGCTACACTCTGAAAGATCCTGTCTCAGTCCAGGTAAGTGAAAGGTCATTCCAATCAGCTCAGATATCACTGAAAAACATCTCAATAATAAGCACAATACTGTGTCCTTTTTGCCGTTTAGCAAAAAGAGCAAGTCCTCTCCGACTTGGTCGACGGCAGAGAAATCTATAACACTATTCGACGGAAAACAAAAGATGCTTTCTACAAAAACATTGTCAAGAAAGGATATCTTCTCTTCAACAAAGGTACCGCAGGCTATTTTTTATGCATCCAACTGCTTCCATTGACATTTTACTGGTTATCAGCACATAAGGCTGTTTGACACATACACGTAACATTTGTATTCAGTGCTCAGTCATTCTCAGTGGGACGAGAGGATGTGGGTAATTTGTAGCACATAAGCCCCATGTGCATGCGGTTTTGTCAAACCTTGACAGTCTTTGATCACCTGTGAAACACACAGGAAGACACTTCACAGACAGCTCAGGATCAGCTACGCAGAACAAAAAGCAAAGCGTTTACCTGAACACACAGAGCTGTCCAGTTCAATGACAGTGGCTTTGCTTAAGAGATTTGGCGCTCTGTGGGGTGTGCTCATTGATCATAGGCTATGAATCTGAATTAGTTCTGACATCTTGTCTGGTTAGTATTCAGCTGTTTGTATTTAATATTCAGGTGGTTTAATGTGGGCTAAAATCATTATACCTCAAATCCTGGCTGTGTTATACAGGCTCCCCGTATTCAAATTAACTGTCCTCTTAAAAAATGGTGATAAATGAGGTGTTCTGCAAGAAATGAGATCTGTTAGTTAAGGCATTGTAGTCAATATGTAGTATATCTACCTCAGTGCTGTGCATTATAAAATTAATTTCTTATAGTTCCTGTGGCTCAGTGGTAGAGCATTGTGTTAACAGTGCAAAAGGTTGTGGGTTCGATTCCCAGGGGAGCACATGTTAGGTAAAAAAAAATGTATAGCCTGAATGCACTGCAAGTCGCTTTGGATAAAAGAATCTGCTAAATGCATAAATGTAATGTAATCTAGTTCTGATGCATTTTCTTGTTGGCATTTAGCTGTTTGTTAGTATTCAGCTGGTTTGAGGGTGTAGTAAAATCCTTATTATATAGGCTCCTTGGGCAAGAATTAATATATTTGTCTTTTAAAAAACAGGTGTTCTCCCATGGTTTGGCTCCCTTAAAATTAATTTTCTAAACTGTTCAAGTAAAATAAATGTGAGACCGAAGCATCTTGCTTACCTTTTCACTTGTGCTTCGACAGGGAAGGGTAAGCGCTGGAAGCATTTGTACTTCATCCTGGAGGGCAACGATGCTCAGCTCATTTACTTTGAGAGTGAGAAGCGAGCCACCAAACCCAAAGGACTAATCGATCTGAGCGTGTGCTCAGTGTACGGAGTCCACGACAGTCTGTTTGGCAGGTATGCAATTGTAATGCTACTCAAGTCACTTGCCAAACATTTTCAAGTATAGCTTAAGTGTTCACAGTGTTTGGAGCCAGTTTACAAAGCAGAAATATTGATGTACATATTTGATGTTGATGCTATTTTTATGTCCAGGCCAAACTGTTTCCAGATTGTGGTTCAGCACTTTAGCGAGGAGCAGATCATTTTCTACTTTGCTGGGGAGACACCTGAGCAGGCACAGGTCCTACATCACTTCTGCATATATATAACGTTAAAAATATTAAAGTCTTGTAAAATTAAAAATGTTGTAGAAAATAGAAAATATATTTGTTTTCTATTTGAACATGTTTTAAAATGTCATTTATCCCTGTAATGACAAAGCTGTTCAGTGTTCAGTCTTCAGTGTCACATGATGGGTTGAATACTCAATAAGTTCATATTAGGGCTGCACGATTAATCGCATGCATTTGTCATGCGTGTCTCATCAGTAAAGCCGGTTCCGTGATTAGCGGTAAATGTCTGTCACCTGTTTTCAAACGGGAGAGGCAGTTAATACACAGAGCCATAGTTCACTGACAAGCTACGCAATATCGTGTTCATAATCGAATGCGATTAATCTCAATTATGAACAGAATATTGCGTAGCTTGTCAGTGAACTATGGCTCTGTGTATTAACTGCCGCTCCCGTTTGAAAACAGGTGACAGACATTTACCGCTAATCACGGAACCGGCTTTACTGATGAGACACGCATGACAAATGCATGCGATTAATCGTGCAGCCCTAGTTCATATTGTCACTTTTGATTTCTGCATGTCTGAACCAAGCCTGTGTAAAAGTGATAAATGTGTCCTGCATTCACAGGACTGGATGAAATGCCTGCAGACGTTCTGCAGTAACCTTAGGAAACCCTTGCAGACCACATTCAACAAACGCTTGCGTCAGGTGAGAGAGAAGTCTCACTGTTTTTATTAAATGTTAGCTTCTGTTGCTTTAATCATGAGTTAAGGTGTTCATATGACTCTGAGTGTGCTGTCAGAGCGGGCCACAGCTGAGCTGTCTGGATGCTGGTGAGCAGGGCGATGAAAACCACGTTCAGAGCACCTGATCCCAGACATGCAATTTGGGCTAAATCTAAAAAGAACATCGTCATCTTCATTACCACAGGCATATTTTTGGAAAAAGATCTCCGCATGTCATCTGCTTCTGACATCTCATCACTTATTCATTACAGAGCACGGAAAAATCTAACATTTGCATGTCATTCTCTGGCCTTAGGTTAGCAGTTTAGTCCTGTATGTGGAGGAGGCCCACAAACTTCCCATCAAACACTTCACCAACCCCTATTGCACCATCTCACTGAACAGTGTGCAGGTGGCAAAGACTCATCCTAGAGAGGGACAGAACCCTGTGTTCACCGAGGAGTTCATCTTTGAGTGAGTTCATTGTGACTCTCAAGACTCGTTTAGAGGCTTTGAAAGTGCTGCTCGATTAAGGTTCTGATTACCATTCCTCTCTCGCAGTGACTTGTCGAGCGACATCAATAGATTTGAAATAAGCTTAAGCAACAAGACCAAGAAGAGCAAAGAAAGTGACATCTGTGAGTATCATTGCCTGTTCATTATCATATAATTATTGCATGTAGCAGGTGTGGCGAAAGTTTCATTTTGGATCCTGACCTTTTAAGGGAGTATTCCTGAACGTCTGATGACATCATTTGTGGCATAGTGTCATTTACCGCAGAAAACAATTTTGTTCTTGTTTTTTTTTTTGTTGTTGTTGTTGTTACAATAATGCACATACAAAGTCAAGGGTATTATTTAAGCCGTACATTTAGACAAATGTTTAGTTGTGTTTCTGTTAGTGGAGTTTTTAATCAATATTCATCCTTATTATTTATATGTGCAAACCGTTTAAATGTTTAGGGTGAGAAAGATTTTTTTTAAATGTATTTGAAAGTAGAATCTTATGGTCAACAAGGCAGCATTTGTTTGAGATATTAAAAACAGTAATATTGTGAGATAGTATGAATTTAAAATAACTGGTTTTTTTTTTTTTTTTTTGGTATTTGGTATTTGAATATATTTAAAAATGCAGTTTATTCCTGTGATGGTAAAGGTGAATCTGTCATGATCTTTCAGAAATCATTCTAAAATGCCGATTTAGTGTTCAAGAGACATTTATTATTATTATTATTAATTATGAACACTAAAAAAATAAAAAAGCATACTCGTAGTTTATGGAATATAATTTTGATGTTTATGGCCTGGCACTATGCATTTTAAATGCTACTGTAACTTGATTTATTTATTTTTTTCCCGTCAATTTATACAAGTTATTTTCTGTGGTAATCAACAGTATATCAAAGGTGCTCCATAGAGATCAATTGAATTTTCTGCAGCAACATTCCTTAAACCTCCCCTATGCTCTTTTTCCTTGCACAAGTGCACCCTCTGCTGGCTGTAGATGAAGCAGAGCAAGACTTCTGCTCTTCTCTAATTTGTTTCTCTTCTGTATTGTTTCAGTGTTCATGCGTTGCCAGCTGAGCAAGCTGCAGAGGGGCCAGATGATCGATGAGTGGTTTCCTCTGAGCTCCTACGTGCCACTGAAGGGAATTGAGCCAGGCTCACTGCGCATAAGAGTGCGATACTCCATGGAGAAGATCATGTCTGAGGAAGAGTACAGTGAATTCAAAGAGGTAAACATACACATGGTCATATTTTACACTTTGAACAATAAGGTAATGTGGCCTCGAAGAGAATGGCCTTAAGATTGTTGGTTAAAACTATTACTTGTGTGGCCATGAACTTAAAAGCATCTTTTGCTGACATGCTCTGACTGTCCATCCCCAGCTCATCCTGCAGAGAGACTATCATGTGATCTATGCATTGGCTCACGTGTGTGGACAGGACCGCACCCTGCTGGCCAGCATCCTGCTCCGTATCTTGAGACACGAGCGAGCCGAAGCTCCGTTACTGAGGATGTTGAATGACAGAGAAATTAATATGGAGGGTAGGGCTCTCTCTTGGTATTATTCACAGTTCAGTATTCAACAGCAAACAGATGTCACAGCTACACTGAGGCTAGGCAGCTTCCCTCAGGCTTGTTCATCATGTTTTAGCTACAGAACAAAGCTTTGACAGGTTTGTTTGTGCTTTTTATACAGTCAAGCAATGACTAGTTGTTTATTTAATAGACTGAGTAATGAGACATCAACAAAATCTGCAGTGTGTTCAGAGAAGAGCTGTCACGATACCAGTATCAGTAGTGTTGACTCAATTTGGTATGTGGGTGAATTTACAAACTCAATCATGATGAAAGTGTGGCTCGTGAATATTAATTAGTTTGTGACTTGACTCTGCAGGAAGAGGTTTTTTTTTTTTTTTTTTTTTTTTTAAAAGACGTCAATACTTTTATTCCACGATGATCCATTTAATTCAGAAAATAAAAAGATTTAAATAAATAAAGATTTATATTTTAAATTTCGATTTATTAGTGAATCCTGAAAAATAAAAGTTATAATATAACAAAAAATATATAATAAATGTTTTTTTGTTGTTGTTGTTGTTTTTCAAACAAATACAGAAAAAAATGAACACATCCCAAAATGCAAGGCAAAAAACAACATATATAACGTTGACATATAGACATACAACAGCCACCAAATACAACTTATACTGAATTCATGAGTATTTAGATTTCAGTCAGATTCTGCCATACAAAGTTGTTTAAGAGTTACATATTTGACAGTTTATGGATTAAGAGTCAAAAATGGTCTAAGAGTTCTTTCCCTCTTTTTCTATATAATTATATGGCATAACATTACTGTACATTGCTTTTATATTCAGTCTCAATCGGGAGAAAGAGAAGAAAAAAGAAAACGTTAGTTAACTGATTAAATCTTTTCTTTTCAACCACTTCCTCCAGTTTGATGGAATTTTAGTAGATTGTTGTCTTAAGAAGAAATACTTCTTAAGCAGCAAATCGGCATATTAGAATGATTTCTGAAGGAAATAAAATGAATAAATTACATTTTAAAATATATTACAAAAAAAAATGCATTTATTTTTACGTTTTGACTTTATTTAGAAAAAAAAGGTGAGCCCTTAGTGAGCCTTTTTTGTTTACATGATTATAAAAAAAATCTTACCAATCAGAACCTTTTGTATGGTAGTGTAATTATAATTAAGTATTTTGGATGCACTTTATTTTAAGGTTTCCTTGTTACAGTGTAATTATACATTTAAGTACTGAGTAATATTAATTAACTTAATTAACATGCACTTACTATATAATTAGGATTAGTGTTTGGCTTAGTGTTACTTGCATGTAATAATGCATAATTAAGTGTTATTATAATAGTTAGTACATGTAACGTGAAACAAGGACACCTTAAAATAAAGTGTTACCAGTATTTTCCTCCAATTCAGGATACATTCATTATGCATTTTCTTCTGAATTATGAATTAAGACTGTTCAATATAAGTTGAATGATTAATATAAAATTAATTTATTACTATTAATAACAATAATAATAATAAAAATGTATAGAAAAGGATTATGAAATGTTTTGGACATTACTTTTTTTACTTTTTTTTTACTTTGTTTATCATGAACATCCTTACAATGTGGTTTCTTGTTTTGGTGTTGCAGATGAAGCTACGACGCTGTTTCGAGCCACAACTCTGGCCAGTACTTTGATGGAGCAGTACATGAAGGCCACAGCCACTCCTTTCGTCCATCACGCCCTCAAAGACACCATACTGAAGATCATGGAGAGCAAGCAGTCCTGTGAGGTAATGAACTAAATAGAACAATGTTGTTCAGTGGACAAAAACAGCGCACTGTTAACATCAGGCTCCACTGTGCCTCAGATCTGTAAATGTTCTGATGTGTTGTGTTTAGTGTTTCTGAGCCAAATCCATCATCATGATGTTCTCTCTAAATCCTTGGGCAAATTTGCTTTTGTCGGGTTTCTGTTGTAAAGTGTATAAACTGAACTGGCGGTCAGAATTCTCTTCCCTCATGTGGCGTGTTTTCTGTTCTCCCTCCATAGCTGAACCCGTCTAAACTGGAGAAGAATGAGGATGTTAACCTGAATCTAGCTCACTTACTCAACATCCTGTCGGAGCTGGTGGAGAAGATATTTATGGCTGCTGAGATCTTGCCCCCGTAAGCATGAAAGCACACCACCATATCAGCATTACTGCTTTGTAGTACAACTTTAGAAATGTGGTACCACACTACCTATACTAATCCATATTTTGCCATGGCATCACAAGTGTCATTACAATGTTTATATACGTTAGGAATCCAAAAAGGTATTGGTTTAAAGCAGCTTTATATTAATTGTATTTTTTGGGGGGGTAAATATTGTATATTTCTATGTCAACATTTGGTATTTGATTGTTAGATTTTCAGTTACTCTTGCCGTCATCTAGTGCTCATTTAGAAGGATGGTGCAAGAATATAAGAAAGATTTAACCTTTTAAGAACACTATTTCTTGAATAAAAATGTTCTTATGTAATATGATAAAATGTTTGGGATTAGAAAAGTTTTTTTTAATGTTTTGAGAGAAGTCTATTGTGCAATGTAAGGCTGAGGTTATTTTATCCAAAATACAGTAAAAACTAATATTGTGAAATATCATTACAATTTAAAATAACTCTTTCTGTTTCAATATATCTTAATGTAATTTATTCCTGTTATGGCAAAGCTATGTTTTCAGAAGTCATATCTCCAGTATTACTCCAGTGCCACATGATCTTTTCTAATATGCTGATTTAGTGCTCAAATGACATTTCTTCTTATATCAGTGTTGAAAACAGTTGTGCAACTGAGACTTTTTTTTTTTTTTTTTTTTTTTTTTTTTTGCATTTATTTGAAATAGAAATCTTGTGTAACTTACATATCTTTACTGACACTTCTGTTAAAATAAATGCATCTCTGAATAAAAGAATTTTCTTTCCAAAAAAAAAAATGACCACAATTTTAAACAATAATATTTGAATATTATATATTTTTTGTTTTGTCATAATGACCAAATTTTTATATCAGTGCATCCCCACTATATTACCTTCCTGTCCATATTGTGCTGAATTGATTATACACTTCTTTATGGTACAACGCTGTTTATACAGCCTTAGTATTCATAGTTTATCTGTTTCCTCCTCGTCTAAGACCCTGAGGTACATTTATGGTTGTCTTCAGAAGTCTGTGCAGCAGAAATGGCCTACCAACACTACAATGAGAACCCGAGTTGTGAGGTAACACGTTATCAAGCTACATTTGCATGCGTTTATGTAAAGAGCAACATCTTGCAAAGTGCCAAAATGTGTTTGTCTCTGTCCTCCAGTGGTTTTGTCTTCTTAAGGCTCATCTGCCCTGCCATTCTCAACCCCAGAATGTTCAACATCATTGCTGGTGAGAGCACAGCTTGCACACAAACTTTTTTTTTTTTTTTTCTTTTCAGAGGCAGCATATTTAGGTCAAGTACCCACTCAAATATTTCATTCTGCACCTGTTAGAGCTTCAGTCTGATAGAACAGCACTTAACGGTCCGAATGTGTGAAAGGCATAAACATGTCATAGTGAGGCAAAATCAACTTTTCATATTTTATACGAAAGTGGATTTGTTGTACATTTTATATTTAGCTGGAATAACAAAAAAAAGTTTTTGTTAATGAAGGGTTTTAAAATTCTTTCTAATAAAAATGTCAGATCATAAGAGCATAAAAATGTAATGAATATTAATGTATTAATTAATGTAATTTAATATTAATATTTTTTTAGTTAATTTTAATAAAATTGTAATTTAATCGGAATGCAATCTACATATACTGTTGGATAAATGCAAGACAAAAATAACACTGCAGTAAACTCAGTGTTTGTCAAGGATAAAGAAAAATGTATTTAAGTTGTAAAAGAAGTTAATACTTAAGTATACTCAGTGTCTTACTTCTGGACATCAGATTTAAGGATAAATAAAGGTGTTTAGAAGTGTTCAAATTTATTGATGTTTATGTATTTTGAAATTTATTTTTGTTCAAATGTTTTTCAGTACTTTAAGGAAGAATGCATTAAATTGATCACTTATTTATAGAATTTTATCTAGAAAATGTAGTTTTTTAAATTTTCTATTCACACAAAATACACATATATATATATATATATATATATATATATATATATATATATATATATATATATATATATATATATATATATATATGTATATATATATATATATATGTATATATATATAGGTACCTCAGCTTGTTTAGTCTAATATTAACTGTAATGAAAACGTCTTGTCTTTGCAGACCCTCCATCCTCCACAGCAGGTCGAACGCTTACCCTGGTAGCAAAGTCTGTGCAGAACTTGGCCAACCTGGTGGAATTCGGTGCTAAGGTGTTTGGATTTTCACGCTGTGTTAGAAAATGAGTTACGCTGAATATATGTCAAAGAGTCCTGTGAATGCTAATGCTGAGATGCATTTGTCGTGATGTGTTTGTGTTGCAGGAGCCCTACATGGAGGGGGTGAATCCCTTCATCAAGAACAACAAAGAAAGGATGATCATGTTTCTGGATGAGCTGGGGGTAAACTGCCCTGTATCCATTTTTAAAGCCGCATGGGTTGCCTGCGGCTCAGTTTATGAGCTCTGTGTGAAGTAGCTTTCCTATAACATTCTCTCTGTGCTGTTTCTCCAGAATGTTCCTGATCTCCCGGAATCTACCGAGCACTTTAGGACTGATTTGTCCCGTGACCTTGCTGCCCTGCATGAGATCTGTGCTACTCATTCTGACGAACTCCGCACCCTCAGCAATGAGAGAGGAGCACAGCAGGTGTGTGTCTCTCTTGTGACACATGATGGTGGAACATATGTATAGGCCTAATATGCATTTAGCCGTGTTTAGTTAGTGCAAAACAAACCTGACTGTTTATCTGTTATCACACTTATTACACAGTTATTTATCATATAGTATTGATTTCAGCTGAAATTGTTTTATTTCAAAAGATGAAATAAATGCAGAGTGTCTTCAGAGATATAAAATTAGCATGGCTTCAATATTCCCTTTAAGCTGGATGCATGCACATCCGCGCACTTTCTACTGCGCAGAAGAAATAATGTGCCACACACAGGACACACACAAACCACTATAGAGATGGCATGCTACAGATTAAGAACCTGTGAATGCAGTTTATGGTTTCATAGAAAGAGCAGTATGTGCACACACAGGTGTAGTAGTGTGCAAACTGTATTACTTAGGGATGTTTGGATAACTATATAAGAATTCATGTTCATGTTTTTTCAAGATATTTAGCTTATAGATTTCAGTTTAAAGGCTTTGTTTTCTCTTCTATTCTGTCAGTTTAAATGCTTCAATTTGTTAATTATTATATTATATTTAGTGCTGTCAAACAATTAATCGTGATTAATCTCATCCAAAATAAGTTTTTGTTTACATAATATATGTGTGTACTGTGTATATTTATTATGTATATATAAATACACACACATACATGCGTATATATTTAATAAAAATGTTATGTTTATATATTAAATATATTTTATCTGTAATATAAATAATATACAGTAGTCAACATTTGAAGTGGATCAAAACCTTTCATCAAAGTTGTCCTAGAACCAAAACAATACCCGTTCTTCTCATTAGACAACGTTGATGAACTTTCTTGATCTGCTTCAAATGTTGACTACTGTAAATATAAATACATATAAATATTTTCAAATATATACTGTGTGTGTGTATTTATATATATATATATATACACATAAATATATATATACACATAAATATACACAGTACACACACATTTTATGAAAACAAAAACTTTTATTTTGGATGCAATTAATAGCAATTAATCATTTGACAGCACTAATATATTATATCGTATTATATAAACCTAATAATTGACGTCAGAAAGGGATTTTTTTGCCTTTTATTTTAATATAAAGAACTGTTCTTCATGATTTTTTTTTTTTTAAAGTGAGATTTAGTAGAATTTCTTGGTAGCACATCACTGTTTAAACAAAAGGGATTAGAGGGAACATTGCATGGCTGTATAGTGAAGCAGTTACCAGGGACAATAAAACTAGCATAGCCATATACCATAATTGGTTACCAGAGATAATCTTCAAATAAAGTGAAATATATAATATAGTGGTCATTAAAGTTAGAATCACGTTTTCCAAAGAGCTGTGTGATAAAAAATAATTGAAAACAATTCAAATTAAATTTAAATGTAGGATTCCAGGAGTTTTAATAGCTGAATATTAGCTTCACTAATTAATGATTTACTGCATAAGATTTTTAAAAAATATTTCAATTCACAATCTCAACCCAATAAGATATTTTAGAGCTCCTTTGGGCCGCTTGGTTGAGAATCATTAATGCATTTTTTTTAAGATGGTGTGTCAGTTGGAGTTAAATTTTAAGAAAAATGAACTCCAGAGACCCTGCAAAATTTTATTTTAACGGTAAAACTTAAACATTAAACTACAATTAATACATTCAACTAGCAGTAAGTAACTTTGCAACTGCATGTCAACTAGCAGTCATTAGAGTATTAGTAGACTGTCTGCTTAATATCTTCTAACACTTTTTTGATGGGTCCACAACATACTGACTATAAGAATCTTTGTAAGTATATGTCAACTTATTCTACTATTCTACTAACCCTAAACCTAACCTAAGTCTACTCTAAGAGTAAGTAGACATGTAGTTGCAAATGAATAAGAATTAGTTGACACGTAGTTGCAAAGTTACTTATAGTTAGTAGAATGTCTAAAGTGGACTATCAAAATAAAGTGTAACCCATGTTGTGATCCATCTAGCTGGTTTTATTTATCATTGAAGCTCACTAAGTTGGAATTTTCACCCATACGCCGTTATTGGTGCAAACATTAATGAAAAGGCCACCAGAGGATCAGAAAATTACTTTCGGCATCACAAGTGACCTTGAGAAAACAAGACAAAAAAAAATGCATTTCCTTTGGCTTTGCTGTGCCATTTTTTAACCCAGCAGGTGAATATGATAATGCAATCATTGTTTGTTGGCTCTTTCTGTTCTTCACAGCACGTGCTGAAAAAGCTGCTGGCCATCACTGAGCTCCTCCAGCAGAAACAGGCGCACTATGCCATGTCCAACAGCACCAGGTAGTTCCTCCTCCGTCATTTTGTCTGTCAGTTTGTCTCCGTCTCCATGGAGTAGCCAATGGGACCCCAGCATGCTCCACCCTCATCCCCATATCTTCCATCCTCCCTTTTCCTCC